>NW_027530353.1:205183-362507 GCF_008692635.1 Crocuta crocuta | reverse complement strand
TCCCCCGCTCGGATAAGCCCGCCGCCTCTTTTGCTGGACTGCGTAGTCTCTGCTCGGACCCCCCTTTCCTCTCTCGCCAATTCTTCCCTTTTCCTCTCCTCCTTTTCCCAGCCCCTACTCGGCTTCTCCACTCCTCCCCTCCTCTTCTCACCCCACCCCTNCTCCCCCCCCTCCCCCCCCTCGCCCGCCTCCACTTACCCCTCCTCCTTCCCCTTCTCTCTTCCCCTCCCCCAATCTCTTTTCTGCCAACCTCAGTCTAGAGAATTGACTGTGCGTGTGTGTGTGTGTGAGTGTGAGTGTGTGACGGAGACAAGAACAATCGCCCCGCGCCCCGCCATCCCGGGAAGGGGCGAGGATTTCCTGGGAGGTATCCGTGCATCCACACAGGAGTCGTGTCCGGACAGCTCGTCCGCCGCCGGCCCTGGAAGGAGGAGGCTCTTCCTTCCCAGTTTCAACCCGGGAAGGCTCCTCCTTGGTTTTAACGTGATGCCGGCGGGGCACACGCCTGCTGCCGCCTGGCGTTCCGGGCATCCCTGGCGGCGCCCGGCACCCCCGAGGGTACCGAGCTGGACGCCGAGCCGACTAAGGGCGTGGGTGCGACGGACGCCGGGGGCGCTGCGGGCGACGCGACTCCGCTACCTGCGCGCCGGCCACCTCGGCCGCGGGCTCCAGGTCCTCGGGCCCCCGCAGGAACCACCACTGGATCTCCAGATACACCGAGGCAGAGCCGCTCTGGAAAGCGCAGGACATCTCTACATTCTGCCCCTCGGTCGCCGTCACGTTCCGCGGAAACTCGGTGAATTTTGCTGCAAAACAGAAATGCATCGATGTTGGAGAAATGCATCGTGTGGCACCCGACCCTCGCCAGCTTCTCTTTCCTTGAGAGCTCGCTACGTTTTTCTGGGACTTAAAAATAGGGGGGGCAACAAAACCCTTCCGTGACATCTCGGACTTTGCCGGGCTCCCCCCTTTCCTTTGCCTTGTTCCTGTCTCGTTTGGGGGATCATGCCTAAAGAACTTTGTTGTTGATGAAGTCCGGATATTGGAAAGGCTAACAAGCTTGCCAAATAACTCCCCTCTGTTAGCCAACATGCCCACATACCTTTTGTCAGACTGCAGCACTACCCAAAACTTACACAGGGATTCAGTGAGCTCCATTTTTGACAAATCTGTCAAGCTGATCTATGAGGAGAGCCTCTTGCTCTAAGTTTCTAAACAACGTATGACTAACTGGATGTTCGTGTAACAGAGAATGGATCATGATCACCTGTCAAAATGCACATTCCTGATATATCAAAACAATGATTAGCAATTGCAATTTTAAGACCACAGCAGTGAAAACAAGTTGCACACATTCTAAGCTGTGAATATTTCTTTCTTTCTAGATTCACCTTCATTTTTGTTCTCCTCAAGCCACCGCACTGTAAATTGCTGTACATCCCGACATGTAAGAATCTCACCCCTCATTTTAGTTCAGATTAAAGACTGTTTTGAAGTCACCAGAGATGTATATTTTTTCAGTCTTGACACTGCTACTCTGCAAAATTCAGAGTTAGGCTGAAACTCACAGAAATGAAACGTTCCCCTTCTCCCAAAGGCATTTCTTCAACATGGAATGCTTTGGGTATTCTTATCTTGTCTAAGGGACACTTTGCAAAGAACTGGTGTTTGCCTGAAAGTAGTCTTAGAGAGATTTGTGGCTGACGGAAGTGCACAGCTACAACGCACACTCGTGGACAGGAGGGTGGGGGGGCTGTAGGACCGATTTTGGGTGGATGCTCTTTCCCCCCCACTTTTTAAAGAGAGACACCATCAGCGTCTCTTTTCAAAATTTTGTGAAATACCAACACGATCTCTACTGAAGTGGAACTGCATTTATACTTAAAGGAAGTAGCAGACGTTAAGGAAGATATCCTGCTCTGAAAAGGACTTTGCTGTTGAAGCTGGAAGGAGGAAGATGGCATTTCTGCTCGCAGAAGTGATGCAGTCTTCTGGCAGCAGCGATGTGATCTGTTCGTGGTGCTGAAATGATCGCTGCAGCCTGCGAAGTCCTGAACAACTGGATTCAGCAGGCTGCTGCTGCTGTTTGTAATGCAAGTCGTGCCTTTTTATGGGTCCTCAGAGGAGTCCGTCCTTTGATAAATACACATGCAGACGAAGTCGCAAGGACCCAGAAAAAGGAAACTCTAAACCAATTCTGCCTACTCTGAGGACTGGCAATGGAGAGCCCCCATCCCCAGCTCTGTTTGTTTGCGATGATTATGTATGCATGAGTGGTTACCCAGTGCATGCACACCAGATACAAGGCACACACACACACACACACACACACACACACACACCCCTGTGTTTGCGCTTGCACAGGAACCCACTTCATTTTCAGGCACCAACTACATTTGCTCTCAAATCTAGCTTGCCTACTATTTAATAAACTTTAAAGAAAAATGCCAAACAGAACACTATTCCACTGTTACTTGCTAAGAATCTCACTACATCTGCTTGGCCGTTCTTTGAATGTAGACACACACACACACACACACAC
The DNA here is from genome assembly GCF_008692635.1 of Crocuta crocuta. Classification (NCBI taxonomy): domain Eukaryota; kingdom Metazoa; phylum Chordata; class Mammalia; order Carnivora; family Hyaenidae; genus Crocuta; species Crocuta crocuta. Next base: position 359,965 of record NW_027530353.1, on the reverse strand, counting down.
ACACACACACACACACACCCTCCTCAAGCAACTGTATATTTACCAACGAGCACAGACTTACCTTGAGAAGACAGCCCTTGTTGTACATACAAAACGAAAAAGAAAACAAATCCAACATACGCCAAAAAGATCCCCATCATTCCAAAAAAAAGGGGAGGGGGGGTCACATCAGTGATCGGTGTAGCCGACAGCCAAAAAGCCCTGAAAGAAAGGAATGCAAATGTATCAGAGGCTCAGTCTCGGAGCCCTGGGCGCGACACAGCAAACATCCTGGGGCTCGTTCGGCGAGGACCGGCTTTGGGGAGAGGGGAGCGCAGTTCGCGAAGGTTAAAAGCGGCTGGCTCCGATTCGGAGAGGCTTCGAGTCCGCACTCGGGCTTGCAACGCGGGGAAGTGCCTGGGCTGCTTCGCTGCCCGCTCTCGGCTACCTGGCAGCCCGTCCCACGTCAGCCCGCTGCTCCGGCTTGCGTGATCGCCGCCCTCCCCAAACGCCGAGCCAGCCCGGGAAGTGGGGAGTGGGCACGGGGGGCGGGCCGCAGGACTTCACGGGCTCGCCGCGCCGCAACTTTTCCCTCTAATGGCTGCNATCCCTTGGTGCTCAAGACGACAATACAGTTGTAGGATCGCAGCGTCGGATTGCTGGGGGCTGGGAGCGGGAGATTTGGGGGATTTGGGGAGGAAGTTGGGGCAGTGCTGAAGAGGAAGGGAGGCGTGGGATGAGGTGAAGGAGACCGCTTTAGGGCCATGAAAACGGTCATTTGAGGGAAAAGTCGCTTAACCAGTTATTAACTGCTTTAACAGGAATGATCACATGCTGTTATTCCTCACGAATTTATTGCCGAGCAGCCTCCAGTGCGGGAGAAATAGCTCATGCAGGCAACACGCCGCTCTAGCTGGCAAACGGAGAAGAGCAAAAGTACGAAAAGTCACGTACTGAGAGAATTTTCCAGAAAGAGAAGCCCACCATACTACGATTACTTCTATTTTATTATTATTTTTTTAAGAATTCATATGCCCCTCTGCCTTACGTGTTTCCATCTCACTCGCATTTTGGAATGGGGGAGGGGCTTTAAAAAACATTAAGGTCTCCATTGCACAATTCTTCTTTTTGTTTATTTGCTTTTCTTTCGCATTACAATAATTATTTAATGCTCTCTAGGATTATATGCATAAGGAATATTATTTTAGGGGGAAAAAAAGCAAAATTAGTTTTAGAATTGGAAACAAATCTACTTATTTGCCCTGGAGAAGGTTTGAGATAGAGATATTCTATTTCGTATTAAGAATCTAAAAACAGTATATTAAAGACTCCCCATTTGTCCTTATGAAGTCCAACCATTAGCCAGTGAATTTAAATCTTTTTAATAAAATTAAAATCATTTGCTATTGAAGCAGAATATCAGATATTTTCTTCCCATTATTATTTCTATGCAACTATACCACAAATCTTCAGTATTATTTGGAAATATGACTCAGCCTTAACAACGCTGTCAGGAAACCAATGCAGTGTATGCATTTTCATTTTACTGGTAAAAAAAATGTGTAGTTGGCTAATTCCTTCACTGGCCAGAAAAAAAAAAATTAACCATAATATAGCTGTTGGGTTTTTAAACCACTTCCCCTTCTACTGCTGAATGCAGCAATAACTTAAATGATCAAAAAACTAAGACACAGTAAGTTCATAACAGTATTATTTTTTTTCTGAAGATATATTTAGCTTTCACTGTGGGTAGAGACAGAATATAAGAGTTATAAGATTTGAAGAAGGTCATGGGGAATGTTTTACATTTGTTCATGTTTAGGCCAATAAGAGTCCCTACCCTTCTTGCACTGAGCAAAGGACTCTGAAGTATGTCATTTCAAGGAAAGAAGTCTCTTTATGCCTAAATACTTTCTCAAGGAGAATATGTTTAGCCTAGACACACAATCCAAGTTAACATACTTGCCCCATACTTAACATTATTTGGAAAATAAACAAAACTTTGCAGGTATTAGATCCTCAGAGGTTAGCTTTAAATTTATCCTTAACAAGATATGTTCAATGTTTATCTCATGGTTTTAGCTTTAGTTGAACATTTAACATAACCGTGAGATTAATATGTCATGAAAATGACCTGACTTCAAGGTTATCTGCTGTTAGAACAGTTTCCAGTATAAAGAAAAGGGCATCCATTTTAAGCAAGGGAAGTTCTGAATTAATTTAGCAAAGCGCTTCAATTTGTTTTAAGGGAAATTTGATCATTGTAACTGTAGAAGTGCAATAAAAATAAGGTGAAAAGTGTTTTTAAAAAAAGCTTTTATGGGACAGATAAACTATCAAACTACTTTATAAGCATTTAAGCAACAAAGGAAAGACAAAAAGAAGAAGAAATAAAGAAACAACGAAGACAAATTTGGAAAGGGATTTCCTTTTTTTCTTAAGGAAAGTGCCTGATGGATATTTTATTATCAGTTTGCCAGGGTAGACCAATAATTTTATCTGAAATATCGGTTTCAAGGACAGTATATAGTGCTGGCAAACAAACTTGCATTATTTCCTTTAGAACATTTCCTTTATTGAGGACAAAATATCTCTACATTAACAGTTTGAAATGATAAGAAACTTTAATTAAAAAGTAAATATATCTCATATATCAAATGTCACAGTTCTGAGACAAAGTCCCACTGTTTTTACTAAGTCCTTGTAAAACACCACATTCTTCTATAAAATGGGTGGCAACTTGCCAAGACTTGTTTGCATCCAGAAATGGGAGAGACATTTTCTTCCCATTTCTCCTTTCCCAAAATGATCACTGATGCCTTCCCCTATAAAAATGACTGCAAATCTCTTCTTAAAACAAACAAGTAAACAAAAACCTATCTATGAACTAATGCTCCAAAAATAAAATCTTACAATCTCATTTTTAAAATTGTTTTCTTGCCTTCTAAACTAACTTTGGTTAACTTTTTTTTTTTGCTATTTTAAAATTTAAATATTTGTATCACCAGAGCTATTTTTCCTCTGAAATATGTAATAGGAATACTTATTTGAATATGCTCCTTCCTCAGGTATAATTCAATCTGTTTGAGTTCATTCCATTGCCTTCACACTCTTTTCTTGTATACAAAAACTTGTTTAACTTTATCTTTCAAACGCTGCTGCCTTATGATGTCCACAACTTCACACACACTTTCAGAGCCTTTGATTCACCAAGAGCTAACTAAGCAGAAGGGGAGTTCTTCAAGGTCTGTGATTATAAACTAGATTGGCCCTTTCTAGAGGATTTTGGGGCATCTGTGCACCTTGAACTTGATGGAGACCACCATATTTCACTTCCAAAGGCTCAAGATAAAATTGCTTTCATATTCCATTTGCATAATCTGTCCTAAATTGAGGTTTATGTGCCCAATGTAAACTTTTAAAATTGTCTAAACAGTTGGGAGATACAAGATTAAGTATTTTATTTAGAAACAACCTTCTTCAAATAAAACTAAGAAATTGGAAGGTCATCCTCATGGATATAGAAACATAAGCTTCATTTCTTCACCTCTCTGGCAGGCAAGGTTAGTTGAGCAGCTCATACTTTCTCATGCATGCACCTAGAGGTACATTCTACTGTGTTCTCAAACATGGCCTTTGGAGAACCTCACAAACTGTATAGAAGAGAATATTTCAGGATATTGAGGCATATTTTCACCTGTCACCTCATGCCTGGATTATTTATTTTTCACTTGAGGAATCTTTAGATATGGAAGCGAAATAAAAAACCCCCACAGAGAAACTCTTTCAACAGAAGAAATTAGGAGTCTGGGAGAAAACGCTAACTCATATTAAGGAAAGATAAGCTTTTAAAATTTGTTTTCTGTTGAATTGTAGAAGCTGATGCATTGGTAGTGCTGGGTTTACTGGTCTCCTCCACATCTTACATTTCCAAAGATGTGAGAAAGTCAAGGACAAGATAATAACCACAGAAACAATAGAAATAACATCTCTTGCTGTATATGTATAAAGTATGTCTCCCTAAAATGAATGAATTTCAGAAATGGAAATGGAAATGGACCCTAGTAAGCTATCAATCCAAACTGTTCATTCTACAGATGACAGGCCAGGGGACTGCAAGTGATGGCCACTCATTTGATAGATAAAACTAAATCAAGACTTTCTTTCATTAAGATCCCAAGATCTAAAATGCTTTAAACAAAGGATTAAGGATTACATAATGTAAGGCAAGCAAACAAAACTTGTTCACGCTCTTGGTTCTACAGGTTATACTGGAAAAGTGACCACTAGAAAGAAGTGGTCACTTACCCTAGATGCTGGTAAGCAAGTCACTTGAAATTCAAGACTCTGAAAATAGTCTTTGAACCTTCTCCACATAATTTCTGGTTGTCTCATATCTTGCATCTCATAAAGCAAATAATTCAGAGAGGGAGAATAACCACTGGTCATTGGAAATGATCAGTATTTTAAATAGCCAGGTGGCCTATATTGACTACCCCTTACATGGCTACTGTTCATTTTAATCTTCCACAAGTAATTTTCCCCTTTATTTTTTTCCTTTAATGCATGACCAAGATAGAAATTACTTAGATCTAGCTTATATTCTGTGAATCTCAATGTAACTTTGTAGTTGAAGTTCACAAAGTCAGACCTCAAATTATTCATGAGGTCATGTTATGTCATTTTTAAACTGTAATATCTGGTCTAAATATGACCTCTGGAAGCAGCAAAAGGAAGCTTCACATTTTCTGTAAAAGCTAATATGATGATCTGCTTAGATGTCCTCCACAAAACTCTTGGATCCTTCCATTCACCTTTTTTAGATTCAAATGGGCTCATAATCAAACATAAGTTGTATCTATTAATTTCTTCATTAGTAAAAAAGCTAACATGAATATTGGATGCCTACCCTTAGTGAAAAATCTGAGGAGAATATAGCTGGAAGCTGTGAAGTTAATAGAAACAAAACTTGAGGATTACGTAGCTGCATCTTCTATCTGGAATGTTTTTTCTGCCTTCAAAATTATGCTGTAGTTGAAACTCGGGGTTTGTGGTATTTATTAATGCCACAATATATGCTTTTTTTCATTAAAAATCCCATGGGTTTGATTAGACATGAATAACTATATTCTACATCTATTTTTGTGCAACAGATAATTATTTGGGGGGAAATAAACCCAAAACACAAGAAAAGCAACAATTTTTGGTAGAGTCTATAATTTCTATGCCTGTCCATGCTTCTCTGACTACATTTATAATATGAATGAAAGTAAATAATAACTTATAATAATACTATTGGACATCTTTCAAGAAACTAAGCAATTTATAAACATTTAGCTAGCTTTACATTTTTAAATATACATATTTCCTAATTCAAAACATTTTTAAGTATACATATTTTCTAATTATTGAATATTAAAGACTAAGTTCAACCAGGCGCCTGGGTGGCTCAGTCCGTTAAGTGTCCGACTTCCTCTCTGGTCATGATCTTATGGTCATGGGTTCCATCCCTGCGTCGGGCTCTGTGCTGACAGCTGGCTCAGAGCCTGGAGCCTGTCTTCAGAATCTGTGTCTCCCTCTCTCTCTGACCCTCCTCTGCTCACGCTGTCTCTCTCTCTCAAAAATATATAAAACATTAAAAAAAAAAAGACAGAGTTCAACCTCCCCTTCAGCATTTATTATCTGTATGCCTTTAAGCAAGTGACCTATCCTTCCTAAATGTCAGCCAATTGCCCTGTAAATAACGTTCCTATTTCATACTTTGTGAGGACAATGCCAGGTATACAGTAAGTGTTCAATACAAACTATTATTTTTATTTTCACTTATTCCTATTTTTCACTCATAAAGCTGAGATTTCATGAATAAGAAGTCTTGTTACCCTTATAGTGATCTTTTAGAAGAATGTATGGGGGTATTCTGTGATTCCCCATAGACAAATGGTGGTAAATTATAATCATTTGTATTGGAAGAATAAAGAACTCATATTTGAGAGGAAAAGTGGAGTTAATTCAAAACAACCAGACTAAATTTTAAAAATGCATAGGGTCTTGAAACTTTATTCATGAGATGTTATAGGAAGGGGACCAAAGCAACAGAGTCCTAGGACTGATTTTGCAGTATTCTAGCACTTAGTTATTTTGAGAAAAGGACTTTGATCTGATTCCAGTATGTATGAAGGTCTCACTCACCTCCATTAAACTAAGCCAGGTACATTAATAAATGGGTATAAGTAATTCTGTATGGTAACCAACTTAACTGGAATTAGTCTGACTGAAGTCAGAAGGGCTGAATGACTTAAATAATTGTTCCCTGTCATCCTAAGAACTTAGTGCATTCCCCAATTCAGAATCTTGAGCCTTTTAAAGGATCATCACACAAGTCCTAGGTTGATTAAAAATATAGTGATCACATCAGAATGGCTTTGGTTCATGTCAGTGCCTCACTATAATTGTTAATATCACATACTTTTGCTTTCAAAAGTATCCCCTTTTGGGTGATAAAGTATATGACCACTCTATTTTAAGAGGAATATAGAGCCCTTATTCCAGTATCAAGTTGAGGATCATGACTGTGTAACTTGTAAGGTATAAGACAATTTAGGACTCTTCTAAATGGCTAGGATTTAGTTGTGAAGGTATTTGAGGTTGGATGAAAGACAATTTTGATCCCAAGTCAAAATGTTCTCAATACAGAGAGTAGGAGTCACCTCACATTCTCTTCAGAGAGACCAGAGGCCCTGTGGGAGCAGCCCCTGATAGCTGGGCTGAATCATCAATTAGTCTTGGTAATTGCTAAGAGGAAGCAAAAAGGCTTTACATTTAAAGAAACATAAGTACAAGAAACTATACTTTGAGAAAATGCTTTGCAATTTAAGAAAGAGGGAATAAAAAAATAAAGGAGGTCTTTAGAGTTTCCTGGATTTGCTTTATATTTGGAAGGCTTGATTAATAATTATGGAAGCTGTGTTCACCAGTCTGTTTTCAGAGAAAAGGGGTGTGTGTGTGTGTGTGTGTGTGTGTGCGCGCGCATGCACGCACGAAGTGTTGCAGCAGTAACATTCAGGGGTGGGACGGGACAAGAGAAAGGGGAGTATATACAGGATTAAAAGGAAATCTGTAGCTGGCCCTCATTCTCTTGTAATGTTTTGCCAACTTTTGGGGACTTGACGGCACCACACGTGTATCTAGCATACTGTATCCACTTGTTTCCCCCAGAAGATGTACACCAGCTTTCTCTACTCTGTGGAGTCCTATGCCCATGCTCTCTCTAGCCAACATTCTTCTCTGGTTCTCTCTACCTTGGTTTAGAGTTCTGTCTTCTGAGATTAGGAAACTTTGTTACATCTTCACCTTCTTCTCCATTTTTGCCTTTTGCACACATTCAGTGTGCAACCAACCAACAGCCTGATTCTCTTCTGGAGATCACTGATACAACATTCCTGGAAACCTTTACCTTCACCTAGACCATTTTTACTCTAACATTTCAAATAACTGAAGAGAAGAACTTCCTAACCTGATTTCTCCTTGAATTTAACGGTGTCCCTTTGGAGCTCATGTAAGTCAATTTAGAACATGTTTCCCTTAGTTACTTCAATCTTCAGTTAGAGCATGCTTCTAAAACACTGATTTCTCAGTTTTTACCTTTATATCAAAAAAAAACATTGTTCGCCCTACTTCAGTCACACACCTCCTTTGTCCCATTGTGGACTTTGCCGTTATCTAGATCTGTTGTAACTGAGAAATAGTAAATTTTCATCCCCAATCACTTACCAAAACCTTGCATCCTTTGCTCCATGACTCCCACATTAGCTGGTCAACCATTTTACAAAATTCGTACCAGTTTCTTTTTGGACATTTCCCCATATATCATTTCATTCCTTCTTGACTTCCTCCTCTCAAATGCTGGTTCAGTCTACTATCACTTTAACCAGTCTTAGCCTCACTTGTTTTGGCCAAGAAGTCATATAAGGATTCTGCAAACTCCTCATTATATCTTCCCTAACACCATTCAGAAACAAGGGAGAAAACCACAAAGTTGGCCCACAGACTCATCAGATTCATCATTCTGTGTATGACCTGATTTCCATTAGCCTTTAATATGGTGACCTATGATAGCATTTTAGGTCCCCAGGCTTTGATTGGGGTATCAGGAGACTTCTTCAAGGGGACCCAGAGACTCTTGCATTCAAGAGTTTTTTGAGGTGATTTATGATCCAGGAGAAAAAACTGGTATTTAAGAGAAAAACTAGTATTAGTTCAAACCAAAAAGACTACATAAAATATACACAGAGTCTCTATTAATGAAATGTATTAATGTATGTGAAGGGGGCCAAGGTAACAGTCTAGAGTTCTATATTTGATATATCCATGTTCTATCTAGCATGGAGTTATCAGAGAAAAAGCTTTGGTATGACTCCCTGTTTGTGATCTAACCTGTGTCTGAGCACTTGGTGAGACCTTTTGTTTCTTTGTTATTTGATATTAACTTGTTTCTGTTCAGACATAAGGTTCTACCCTCTGCCTCCAGTTGTATAGATTGAATACTACTTTGAAAGATAGTTTTAAGTCCATCACATTCAATTGGCCAATCCCTGAAGGTCAAGGCCCTCTGATGGCCATGGCCTTCCTTTGGCTTATTATTGTAACTTTATAGTTAATTGCTGCCACAAAGTGATCATTCCCATAAAGAGCTCATTACAATGGTGTCCTACAGAAGACTGACCCCAAACCAATGTTACGGAAACTGGTGATACTTGACTGAGATATTTGTCAATATCTTAGTGAATGTGGTGTCTTCTGAGCCCTCTCAGGGAATAGTGAATAGGTTAATGTGTTTCACATAATAAATACATACAACATTCCTATATTTCTATATAGGAATAGAACCTATATAGAACCTTTGGATACCTTCCTCCACATTATGGAAGTTCATTATTTTGACCTCATTGAATGTAGACCATCTTTAAATTCAAGTTTTAATCACCTAGCGAAATAAATTCTTAAAGTCACTTTCAATTTTGGATGCCAGCTTCTCAACCACTTTGATAATTCAATAAAAATGTGATGAAATTTAATATCCATTAATGATTAGTGGAATCATTAGTATGCAGGAAATAGAACTTCCTAAACCTTATAAAAGACAGCTATTAAATACTAATATTAAATGTCATATTTAATAGCAAAATGTGTGCCTCTGAGTTCGGTACTTAGACAAAGATGTCCACAATCTTCACTACCATCCAACATTGTATTGGAGGTACTAGCTAATGTATTAAGATAAGAAAAAGAAATAAAACATGTAAGGATAAGAAAAGATTGAAATAAAACTGTCAATATTTGTGGTTGATATGATTATATATGGAGAAAATACAAATATAAATTATTAGAATTTATAAGTAAATTTTAGAAGAATTTGTTGGATGTGAAGTCAATATATCAAATCAATTGTATTTCCACATCCTAGCAACACAGATTAGAATATTAAAATTATTGAAAAGGGCTCCTGGGTGGCTCAGTCAGCACAGAGCCCACTTTGGATTTTTCCTCCTCTCTCTCTGTGTGCCTCCCCTGCTCCTGCTTTCTCTCTCTTTCTCAAAAATAAATAAGCATTTAAAAAAACATAGATACAGAATTACAATAGAATAAAATTATCAAATATCCATGAATAAATCTAAGGAAACATTTGCAGAATCTCCATATGAATAGCTATAAACAGGTTGGGAGAAATAAAAGAAGATCTAAATAAAATGAGAATATTCCCATCTTTATTGATTAGAAGACAAATGAATGTATGTATCTATGCAGTTTTAGTCACAATGTCAAGAGTTTATCTTTGGTAAGTGACAAGTTAATTTGAAATTTCTTTTGGAAATTTTTGAATGGAAAAGTATCAAAGATTAAGAAAAAAGAAAAAGAAATGAAGATGGCTTGGTAGATATATCAAGACAATATAAAGAGTTTATGAGACATTATGACACTGGCAAGATTACAAATGGAAAAAAATGAAATTAAAATAAAAAAATCTAGGGGTGCCTGGGTGGCTCAGTTGGTTAAGCATCTGACTTTGGCTCAGGTCATGATCTCATGTTTGTGAGTTCGAGCCCTGCGTTGGGCTCTGTGCTGATGGCTCAGAGCCTGGAGCCTACTTCGGATTCTGTGTCTACCTCTTTCTGCCCCTTCCCCACTCACACACTCTGAGTCTCTCTCAAAAATAAATAAACATTAAATATATATATAGAAATCTTCCTGTATATATATGGACTTTTATATGTAACAAGGGTGAGATTTTGGCTACATGGTCAAAGGAAAATCTTTTCTATTAATGATTGTTGGCCAACAGGCTATCTACATAAAGAGAACTATAGTCCCTGATTTATGGCACACAGAAAAAGAAATCCAAATTGATTATGACCTAGTTGTGAGCACTGAAATATTTAAGTTTCTGGAAGATAATATAAGAGAAAATCTTCTTGATTTTGGCATAAAGAAAGATTCCTTAAATAGGTTACAAAGCCAACCACTACTAAGATTGGTACATAGGAGTTCATTAAAATTTAGAAGTTTTGTTCATCAAATGACATCATCAATTGAGTAAGAATGAAAAAATAGAGTGGAATAGTTGGAATACACATAACCAACAAAACACACGTATCCATAATACATAAAGATTTCAATGGATCAATAAGAAAAACATACGATTTTTCTTTTTTATTTATTATTTTTTAAGTTTTTATTTAAATTCCAGTTAATTAGCATGCAGTGTAATATTAGTTTCAGGTACACAATTTAGTGATTCCATATTTACATATAATACAAGTGCCCTCCTTAATTTCCATCACCAGTTAACCCATCTCCCCACCAACTTCCCCTGTGGTGACTATCAGTTTATTCTCTATAGTTAAGAATCGTTTTCTTGGTTTGCTTCTCTTTCTCTCTTTTTTTTCCTATGCTCATTTGTTTGTTTCTTAAGTTTCATGTATGAGTGGAATCATATGGTATTTGTCTTTCTCTGACTGACTTATTTCATTTAGCATTATAGTCTCTAGCTCCATCCATGTCATTGCAAATGGCAAGATTTTGTTTTTTATATGGCTTAATAATATATATATATATATATATGTATGTATATAGCTTCATCAGTTGATGGACATTTGGGTTGTTTCCACAATTGGACTATTGTAGAAAAAAGCATACAATTTTTAAAAATGGGTAAAAGACCTTACAATCACTTCACAAAAGAGAATAAAAATCAATAAAAATATGAAAAGATGTTTAATTTCTTTAATAGTAATGTAAATGCCAATGAAAGATGTAATGAGATATCCCATTAGGATAGTTAAAATTTTTTTAAAATTATATTCTTAATTATTGGTCTGCATGTGAATCAAAATAGGGAAGTTCAGCAATTTGGTGGGGGCAGTACCCAATTGGTGCTATTGGTTTGAAACAGTTTGACATATCTGTTAATTCTAAGATGTACTTACACTGTAAAATATAACCCCACCTTTATGTATAGTTGCAATAAGAATATATGTACTCTAAGAAATTTGTGTAGGAATATGCACAGTAGCTTTCTCTTTAATAACTCAAAACTAAAATCAGATGTTTCTCTACAGTAGAATAGATAAATTATGGTTTGATTGTCTAGCAAAGGTCAAAGAAAATTAACAAAAATTAACCATAAACTATAAAATTGATACATCTTATAAACATATTGAGCACAGAAAGTCAGACATGAAGAATATGTACTATAATATATAATTCAATACAATTAATAAAAACCCCACAGGTATAACTTATACTATAATGCTGAAGTCAGTACTGGGAAAGGAAAATGGGTGCTGTGATAAAAGACTCAAATGGGGGCTGGTCATATTCTATTTCTTGACCTGGAGACTGGTTATATGGATTCTCTCTTATTCTCTGAATGATAATTCATTGATTTGTAAATTTATGTTTTCTTTAATAACAAATTAAGCGACAAGAAATTCAAAGCCATTACCATTAAACTGACATTTTACCATTAAACATTCATTATCACCAGCCTCAAATGGGCCCTTGATGATGCCTGTAACTATATTATTTTCATAGTAGTAAAAACAAATCGATTATTTTCCTAGTTGGCTCCCTCCACATTCTCCTCAGTTACTATTTTAAATTTTGCCAGTTTCCTAAAGCCTTCAGCCCCAGGAGTTTCCTTTTTATGATGTGCAAATTCTCTCTATTCTCACTCCAAATAGTAAATAGAAGCAACCAGGAAAAAAGCTCATCTAAGAGACGTGCGAAGCAACCAGGAAAAAAGCTCATCTAAGAGACGTGCCAAGTAAGAAGTTGCTGTGGCCATGGTCACATGGCCTGTTTTTTCCTACAGAATTTTAATGGCTTTCTGTTTCACATTTAGGTCTTTCATCCGTTTTGAGTTTATTGTTGTGTATGGTGTAAGAAAGTAACCCAAGTTCATTCTTCTGCATGTTGCTGTCTAGTTTTCCCAACACTATTTGCTGAAGAGACTTTTTTTCCATTGGATAGTCTTCCTACTTTGTGAAAGGTTAGTTGACCATACATTTGTGGGTCAATTTCTGGGTTTTCTATTCTGCTCCATTGATCTAAGTGTCTGTTTTTTTGTGCCAATACCATACTCTCTTGATGATTACAGCTTTGTAATACAGCTTGAAGTCCAGAATTGTGCTGTCTCCAGCTTTGGTTTTATTTTTCAGAATTGCTTTGGCTATTCAGGTCTTTCCTGGTTCCACACAAATATTAGGACTGTTTGTTCTAGCTCTGTGAAGTATGCTGGTCTTATTTTGATAGGGATTGCATTGGATACATAGAGTGCTTTGGGTAATATTATCACATTAACAATATTTGTTCTTCTAATCCATGAGCATGGAACATTTTTCCTTTTTTTTTTGTTTCTTCTTCAATTTCCTTCATAATTTTTCTATAGTTTTCAGTGTATAGAATTTTCTCCTCTTTGGTTAGGTTTATTCCTAAGTATTTTATGGTTTTTGGTGCAGTTGTAAATGGGAACTATCAGTCTGGTTTATCAATTTTGTTAATTCTTTCAATGAACCAGTGCTTGGTTTTATTGATCTGTTCTGTTTTTTTAATATATATTATTGATTTCTGTTCTAAACTTTATTATTTCCCTTCTTCAGCTGGTTTTGGGTTTTATTTGCTGTTTTTTGTACTTCTCCAGCTCTTTTAGATGTTAGGTTAGGTTGTGTATTTGATACCTTTCTTCCTTCTTTAGGAAGACCTGGATTGATACAGAATTCCTTCTTATGACTATCTTTGCTGTATCCCAGAGGTTTTGGACTGTCGTGTTTTCACTTTCATCAGCTTTCATGTACTTTTTAATTTCTTATTTATTTTCTTGGCTAACACATTCGTTCTTTAGTAGGATGTTCTTTAATCTCCAAGTATTCATGATCTTTCCAATTTTTTTCTTGTGATTGATTTCACATTTCATAGCATTATGGTCTAAAAACATGCAAGGTATGATCTCAATCTTTTTGTACTTGTTGAGAGCTGATTTGTGGTCCATTGTATTCTGGAGAATGTTCCATGTGCGCTTGAGAAGAATGCGTATTCTGCTGCTTTAGGATGAAATGTTCTGAATACATCTGTTAAGTCCATCTGGTCCATTGTGTCATTGAAAACCATTATTTCTTTGTTGATTTTCTGCTTAGATAATCTGTCCATTGCTATAAGTGGGGTATTGAAGTCCCCTACTATTATGATATTATTATCAGTGAGTTTCTTTATGTTTGTGATTACTTGATTTATATATTTGGGTGCTTCACGTTGGGGGAATAAATATTTACAATTGTTAGATCTTGATGGATAGACCCCTTAATTATGATATAATGGCGTTCTTCATCTCTTATTACAGTCTTTATTTTAAAATCCAATTTGTGTGATATAAAAATGGCTACTCCAACTTTCTTTTGATGACCATTAGCATGATAGATAGCTCTCCATTCTGCTTTCAACCTGCAGCAGTCTTTAGGTCCAAAATGAGTCTCTTATAAGCAGCATATAGATTGATATTATTTTCTTATCCTTTCTGACACTCTATGTCTTTTGATTGGAACATTTAGTCCATTTACATTTAGAGTGAGTACTGAAAGATATGAATTTAGTGCCATTGTGTTGCCTGTAGAATTGGTGTTTCTGGTGATGTTCTCTGGTCCTTTCTAATGTTTGTTGCTTTTGGTCTTTTTTGTTTTGTTTTGTCTTTTCTGCCGGAGACCGAAACTGCACAGGTCATCCCTGATGACAAGGCCCAGGGGGAAACCTGTGGGAAAAGACTGCAAGGCAGTCAGAAGAACCCCTTGAAGAATTCTTCTCTACTTAATCTGTGCCTTTTACTGTCACTTCTGCTGTTAGTCTATTCTAGGGTTAATATGAAACCAAAGTTGCCCAAAGATCCCCCTCTTCCTCCAAAATGGAATGTACCTAGATATCATGCCCATTTCCTCAATCAGATGTTGTCTAATGAATATTTGTAGCAGTTAGCAAAATTGGAGACAGTCCAGTATGCATAGGGTCTATAAGAGACTTAGAATTCATTTTCCTTGTATGGGTCTAATTGCCAGTAAGAATACATATTATGACATAAGCAGAGACAAAAACAAGACTTAATAGTTTTGGAGGACTTTCTCGGAAAAGTGTTAGAGAAATATTTGTCTGCTGACCTCAAGCCTGTAAGGCAACTTAAGGATTGTTCTGGCCAAAGAATGAGATCGGTAAATGCAGACACCAAATTCTAGTTGATCCACGTAAAACATTTCCATACATCATCTATGATAAATGTTGACATTGTTCTTTCTTAGCAAGGGGTTGTGAGAGTCTATTACCTATAACCACGGGTACAAATATATCCTGTTTTTGCATGCCCACTGAATTTAAACAATTAAAGGGCACTGTGTTCTCATGTATTCTGGCAATATGCTTCACTTATCCTTAGATACCCTGCCATACGTAGTAAAAAATATGTAGAATTTTATTATGACTATCTGGTTAAATTTTATTGGTTTAAGTGGAAATCATGTACCGTGAAGTCACTGTTGCCAAGAAAACTTAGAAATGTTAAGTCCCATGACTGCTTTCTAAAAATATAAATTGTTTAAGCATGATTGTTTAGATTTGCTATATAAAAATCCTAAGCTGAAAAATAAATTTGAGCAGTCCACCTGAAGAGGCTGGCTCCGTGTCTTCTTTGCCGACTCCAACCATCACTCTCCAGGTCAACCCTGGCCTGCAGAGGCTGGACCCCTGCACTTTTCTCCACTCAAAAAGTCCCCCTTAAAATTTCTTGCAGGGCTGGTTTAGTGGTCATGAACTCTTTTAATTTTTGTTTGTCTGGGAAATTCTTTATCCCTCTTATTTTGATGACAGACTTCCTGGATAGAGAATTCTTGGCTGTATATTTTTCCAATTCAACACATTGAATATATCCTGCCACTCTTTTCTGGCCTGCGAAGTTTCTGTGGATAGGTCTGCTATAAACCTGATCTGTCTTCTCTCATAGGTAAAGGGCTTTTCCCCCCTTGCTTCTTTCATATTTCTTTCCCTGTCTGCGTATTTTGTGAATTTGTGAATTTGACTATGATATGCTTGGTGATGGTTGGTTTTTGTCGAGTCTAATCGGAGTTCTCTGGTTTCTTGGATTTTGATGTCTGTGTCTTTCCCCAGATTAGGAAAATTTCCATTATAATTTGCTCATATAAACCTCCTACCACTTTTTCTCTCTCTTCATCTTCTAGAACTTCTATGATTCAGATATTATTCCTTTTTAATAAGTTGCTGAGTTCTCTAAGTCTTGCACTGAGATTTATTTGCCTCCGTTTCCCTCTTTTTATCTGCTTCATTGTTTTCCATAATTTTATCTTCTATATCACTGATTAGCTGCTCTGCTTTGTCCATCTTTGCCATCATGGCCTTCATTTGAGATTTCATCTCAGTTATAGCAGTTTATATTTTGGCCTGACTAGATTTTATTTCTTTTATCTCCACAGAATGGGTTTTTCTGGTGTCTTTTATGCTTTTCTCAACATCAGCAAGTATTCTTATTATTGTGTTTTTAAATTCTAGTTCTGATATCTTACTTATATCTGCATTGATTATGTCCTTCATGTCATTTCTTCCTGTTCTTTCTTTTGTAGTGAATTCTTTCATTTTGTCATTTTGGAGGAAGAAAAAAATTACTAGAATAGAAAATTAAAATTAAAAACAAAACAAAACCTGAAATAAAGGAAACTGGATCCTAGTTCTGTTTCAGTTTGCTCGTTGAAAGAAGCTTGATAGAATAGAGAAAAAGGGAAAAGGAAAGAGAAAAAAATGGTAAGAAAAAACTGAAAAATTAAAAAGAATTATATAATAAAATAGCATAAAATAAAATAAAGTGAAATAAAATTAAAAAATTAAAAATAAAGTAAAAAATAATAAATTTTTCTCTTTCTGTGTCCAAGAAAGAGAAAGAAAAAGAAATGAAAGGAAGGAACTAAGGAAAGAAGGAAGGAAGGAAGGAAGAAAGAAAGAAAGAAAGAAATGAAATGAAAACAATTTATGCAAAAACAGACGCAAAGAAAACAAACAAATAAATGAACCAGAAAACAGAATAAAACCTGAATGAAGTACATCCAGTTTCCTCTAGAAATGAAGCTATTAAGCCTTCTATAGCTAATACACTAAGCAGGTGGAGTGACATGTATTGTCTTCTGGAGGATGTGATTGGAGGGTGTAGTTGGGCAGGACTTGGTGTAATGGCTTTGTTCTCCACTAAGTGGTGCTGCTTAGCTTCCTGGAGCAGATCAGTGTGAGTTGGCACATGCATGTACGTGGGTGAGGTGAAAATGGCTTTACCCAGATCCCTAATCTCTGGCGCAAGAACTTTGTGCTGTCACCAACCCATGATCAAGCATCCCTCCTTCGTCTCAGGCATCCATTCACTCTCCCACTCTACTCAGTCCATGTCCAAGCTTTCCACCTGCCAGGTGGCACCTCACTCCAGAATTTTCTCTCAAATGGGGTAGTGTTTCAAAATCCCACCCTTCAGAGATCCTCATGGCTTGGACCCACACTGACTTAGAGATGGTAGGGTTATCTGTGAGAATTAAATCTTGCTCAGAGTGATAAAATTCCCCAAATAATAATACCTTAAAACAAGATTGAACTACATCAGTTTGTCACATAAACAATAGAAACAGAAAGAGAATATTAAGTAAAAACTAAGTAAATCTGAATGAAATATCAACTTTAATAATAATTTATCAACATTTGCTTATTAATTGTAAAAATTTTACCATACTAATGTAAGATGTTAATAATCAGGGAAACTGGATGTGGGGTGTATAAGAATTTTCTGTACTATCTTTCAATGTTTCCTTAAATCTAAATCTGTTCTAAAGTAAAAAGTTTAAAGATACATAAAAATATGTTACTTTAAATAATTACATATTTATTGTAGTGATTGAGGGAAACATTGGCAAATGCAAAAAGTGAATATGACCACTAGTGAATTTTGGATTTGATGAGCCATTCTACCCTATATAGTCATTTTCCTTCGACTCAAAAGGTTTTTTAATTTAGTTTTGATTATTAATTCAGATCCACTTGATTTGTTCCTTTAATATAGTTTTTCACTGTTCTCTGTCTTCCATAACTATTATCTCTTCTTTCATTATCTTCTCTTCGGATTTTTTTCTGCTGAATTTCCAAATAGCTTCTTAAGAGTTCCACTTATAGTTACTAATTCAGTTCTGCAAAACGCCTAGTATGGTGTCTTTAATTCCTAGTGCAAATTCAATTCTGCTTTGATATTACTTTGATTATTCTTTATCACATCCTCTTCCCCTTTTCATCTCAGCCTCGTAGTGTCTTATATGGGCATACTTCATTTTTTTTTTCCAAATTGAAGTTTTAAGACTTCAATGGGGGAAGTCACTGCAGATATGGCAGAAATAGCAAGAGAACTAGAATTAGAAGTGGAGTCTGAGGAAGGGACTACATTGCTTCAATCTTATGATATAACTTTAGTGGATGAGGAGTTGCTTGTTATGGATGAGAAAAGATAGTGGCCTCTTGAGATGGGATCCACTCCTGGTGAAGATGCTATGGCATGACAACGAGGATTTTGTTGAGATGAAACAAAGCATTCAGAATCTTACATAAATTTAGTTGATAAAGCAGCAGCAAGGTTTGAGAGGATTGATTTTAATTTTGAAAGAAGTTCTACTGTGGGTAAAACTATCCAATGCATCACATGCTACAGAGAAATTGTTTATGAAAGAAAGTCAGTTAATGCATCAAACTTTATTGTATTATTTGAAGAAATTGCCTAGTCACTCAATCTTCAACATGAAGGGAGAACCTTCTGCCAACAAAAAGATTATGACTCACTAGAAGTTCAGATGATGGTTAACATTTTTTGCAATAAAACGTTTTAAATTTTTTAATTTAACATTTTTTGCAATAAAACGTTTTTAATTTAAGGTTTTTAATTTAAGATTTACTTTTCTTAGACATAATTCCATTGCACCTTTTAAAAAAGTAATCTCTGCATTCATGTGGGGCTTGAACTCATGACCCTGAGATCAAGAGAGGCATGCTATACAACCTGAGCCAGCCCGGTACTTCGGTTCTACTGTAGTTTTAAAAGTCTAAACAGAACTTTTATGTGCAGTGGGAAACCAAAAAAGTCATTGACTTGTTTTATTGTGATTTTTACTTTATTGCAGTTGTTTGGGACCAAACCTACAATATCTCTGAGGCATTTCTATGACCTAGTTCTTTATATGTTTCACATTTTTTTAAAAATTTGTAATTTATATGAGTGTACAGACTATAACTATCTATAATTATTTTTTCCTATTGTGTATCTCTTAACTATATGCTTGTAAGTATGAATTTTTGTGTTGTCATCATAGTTTTTCCCAAGTTTCTCTATAAATGTCCCTCCTTTTTTTTTTTTTTGCCACTTTTCTGTTTATTTAATTTGTCTTCAGAGAAATCTGTTCAGACATGTGTATCCATGATGGTTTTCTTGCAGAGCACCCACCTGTGGCCAATTTACGTAAGTGATTTATCAATCTGAGACACCAGCTGAGACTTTTTGGTATAATCTCTCTTGTCTTATGCTTATTAGAGTATATCACAATTCTACATACATAATTATTTAGTTGGTTCAATGGTTTTCTTTCAGACTGAACTCTAAGACCCAGGAGGACATTGACTATATCTACCTTATTCACCTCTGTATTACAACACCTAACTCAATGGCTCAATAATATCAACAGTAGACTCTTGATACTGTTTGCTGAATGAATGAATATGAGGAATGGATGGGCTAGTAATGCAAAGGGAAATCCCAGAATAGACTCACAATTTTGGTAGAGCCAGTGCACACATAAAAAATAAACTATTTTAGGTATCCCTTAGTAGGAAATACTTAAAATACTTATTCTTTTGGTTTATACAAATGAAATATTGATAATACTGTATCACTGATGAATTTATAAAATAAACTGGTATATAATCCACTTTGACTCTTCTTCAACTTTTAGACTTATTTTCCTTTCATTGGATTCAAAGTAAGCTACATAGAAGTTTGTTAGTTTTGTGTGACATAAAGTTGGTAATGTTTGCCTCTTAGTTTTACAGCAGGGAAACAGTACTATCAACTTTAATATTGTGACAATATTGACAGTTGTAGAATGATTTAAATATGTAAATAATTTAGATGCCCTAAAAGAAGTATTTCAATGTTCTTTATAGAGAAGTAGCCACAAACTGAAAGACACTACATAATGTTTGTCTGTCCTTTCTTAGTTTTAATTGGAAACACTTCTGTGATCTTGCCAATGGCGATCTAAAAATCATTGGGGAGGGGAAATTTTTCTTTCTACCTTTCTAGATTCTTTGGCTGGTTTAATAACCAAGTTAACAGAAGACAGATTAACAGGAGAAAAACAAATTTAATTACATAAGTATGGGGCCTCATAGAATATGAGACCCAAGGATGAGACAGACCAATTGAGGCTTATGTACCATCTTGAGCTAAAGAACAAGATTGGGGCCTGGGGCTTCAAAGGGGATGAAGATGATTTATAAGATGATATGAAGAGCAGATGTTTGGTAATTAAATGGTTGTTCTGCCATACAGTAAAGGTCATTCAGATAAAACGTTCTTCTTATCTAAATTTTTTTAGGTAGTTTAAAGGAAAGGTAAAAGCTGTTCTTGAGTCAACTGGGTCTTGATTGTTTTCTGCTCAAAATAACCCATGTGCCAAAGTGGCACATTTTGGGAAGGGTCATTCTAAACCCCCTCGGTTTGGTGTCTTGCTCCGTTTCATTGAACTTGTCTCAGTTCTGAAAACAGGTCAGTGCAGTTAAACAGCTGTGCCTCATTTCAGATGGTGATCCAGGTGGGCTCCTGAAGGTAGGCCTGTGGTGCAAATTTCTATGGAAATGAAAGGAAAACAAAGGTTAATAACTGGAGCAGATTATAATCTCCATTTCTAAGTTTTAAAGGCAGCCGTTTGAGAATATTTTTAGATGTCTGGCTTGGATGATATTTAGATAAAGTGAGGGCAGCTAGTGACAAGCTGATAGATTTTCTTGGTTTGCCGTTTCAGTGTCTACGGTAATCATTCTAAGGGCCTCACACAGCAACATACATGAAGATTGTCTATAGGTGAGTTGTTGTGGTGACTTATCTGAAGTTTATATTAGGTTGTCTAGCTTTTGCTTACATGGCTTTGAGAGAATGGTTTTTTAGTTTGTAAGGATTCCAAGTCAGAAGGGAGGGAGAAGGTTGGAAACGTTAGTTCAGAGGAGAGTAGCCAGAAAAATGCAGAATCTAGTATACTTTACAAGTATACTAGTACAAGCAGGGAGAGTACAAGCAGGGAAGATGCAGGGAGAGAGGGAGAGACAGAATTCCAAGCAGACTCCTCACTGTCAGTGCAGAGCCAGATGTGAGGCTCGAACTCAGGAACCTTGAGATCATGACCTGAGATAAGATCAAGAGTCGGATGCTTAACTGAGTGAGGTGCTCCTATATAAGCCCTTTTAAATCTGCTCTGTTGGAAATTTTCATAAGGAATCTCAGATTGAACTTCTAAAAGACTTTTCAAAGCAAAGAAGCCACACCCAAGCCTTGACATCAGACTTTGCATGCAATACCTCTACATTTGAGTGAATTCCCCTCTTTTCAAGGTCTCCAAATAATCCTGAGGTTCCTGTGCCTGCCCGGAAGTGACTTTCCTTACTCATCTAGTAAGGCTGACAAAAACTCTGTAGGTAAGACTGAATTTTTCAAGTTTTATTAGCACCATCAAATCAACCTTAGTTCCTTAAGGCTGTCTCCTTGTATCTGAGTCTATTTATATCTCTCTCAAATATGAGATTCAGTCAAAGCCTTGGTATTATAACCAATGTTTCTAATTATGCCCTATTATAAAGAAGACAGATTCTTGTTGAACTTATATAAATAGCAATATTGTCATGAAAATAAGAATAGTCACTACGAATTTCCAAATTCTGGAACAATCAGGTAGGGGGGGAAGTTTCAGTTTTCCTTACAAAAGTAAAATTTACCAAATTGCTGTATGTCATGGTTAGCTTAAGAGGAAAGGTTTTCTTATATCTGGAAGATGAAATATTAAAGGATGAGTGATATTTTAAACCAAAAGCCACAAAGAATTATAATCATCTTTTTCAGTTTATAGCCCCAGGTAATTAATACTTGTTTTGCTTGAATTAGTTTTTTTCTTTAATGAGTTCTGAGAATTCTTACCCAGTTTAGTTTCATAATCTTAAAGTTATCAGAAACCTGTTTTGTCAAAAGTCTTTTCCATGAATCTCTTTGAAGATGAGATGCATTTGAAAACATCAGAATAAAACAACTATTTGTAGATGACAAAAGACTTAAAACTGCTTGTGGTTAAAGATCTGATGAGAATTTATTTTAATGTAACTGACAAGGAAATGTGTTTTTTTTATGACACAACAACGTATTAAGATAATAACTAGAATTATGACTGATAACATTATACCAGGACATAATAGAATTTTAGGAATTTGATACAATTTCTGGAATATTTACATTAATAATTTTCATTAATACAGTATAACCTAGGAACTTCTTCGTCACTTATTTGACAATGTTTCCCATGTAACTGAACATACCAATAAGCCCAATTAGTTCAATATCATTTTTATAAGAAAGAATAAGTCTATTTTTTTAATGTGTATTTATTTACTTTGAGGGAGAGAATGAGCACATGAGCAGGGAGGAAGTAGAAAGAGAGAGGAAGGGAGAATTCCAAGCAAGCTCAGTACTGTCACCATGACTCCAACCCAGGGCTTGACCTTACAAACCATGAGATCATGAACTGAGCTGAAATCAAGAGTCAGAAACTTAACCCATTAAGCCATCCAAGCACCCCAAGAGAACAAATCTTTTGAGATGTTCTAGGGACCCTCTGGAATATCTCATATCTTAAAGTTAGTTCTAAATCAAAACACCTCATTTAAAATTTTAATTTTGGAAAGTTTGTCAAAAATGTAAAAAAAATGTGAACATTTTATTAAAAAGGATCAGAGATCATTATGAAACTATACTCATTTTTTTACTCAAAGTGACAATAAAAGATTTTAAAGGAAAATACAGGTTACATAGTTGTTAGCAAAGCTTAACTCTTTTAATATTGAGAAGATTTAGTTTTCTAAAGTAACTGAAGACCTGATTAAAACCACATTAAGCACAGGGTATTATTTTGTTAAAACACAGAATTAAAAAAAAATTCTAGGCAGATGACTTTAAGAGCAAAGAAAATACCATTAAAATCTCTTATTAAGAGCAGACCAATGGTCCAGGAAAACTTTGTCTTTTATTACAGATAAAACCAAATTTTAATTGTGTACCAGCTTATTTTTGATATTAAGGCCCATTCACTTAATTAAGTTCATTTTGATCTTAGCTAAAAAGTAAGACCTCTTACACACAAATTTCTTTTCAAAGATTCTTTTTTCACAAACCTTTTATAACTTTCTTTTTCTTCAACATAGTATATTTTACTTCCTTGAATACAGAGATGTTTTCTTTATTATTTCTAGTAGCTTCAATTATTAATAAGAATTCTTAATCCTGGGTTACCTGGGTGGCTCTGTTGGTTAAGTGTCTGACTCTTGATTTTGAGTCAGGTCATTATCTCATGGTTCGTGGGTTTGAGCCCTACATTGGGTTCTGTGCTGATAGCATGGAGCCTGTAAGAGATTCTCTCTCTCCCTCTCTGCCCCTCTCACACAGGAGCTCTCTCTTTCCCTCAGAATAAATAAATAAACATTAAAAGAAAAGAATTCTTAATCTTTAGAAACCTTAATTTCTAGAGAAAGTTAAAAAGTAAACAATTGTAAACTCTGTTATACCAGCACTGTTTACATTTAAATTTACAAACACATTCGGTAATTTCTAGTCATACATGTTAACGTGGAAAACAAAGGCAAAAGAAAAAAATTAAGTCTCACAACTTACAAACTAGTGACAAGTGTTGCGGACGAAATGACACAGAGGTCAAGACACACACAAAAGACAGACACAGACACAACTCCGGCCGGAGGAACAATTCTACGCAAGCCCCTCTTGCGGTTTATTTTATACCCCGGTAACTGGATACAAACTGAAATCTACAAGATGCATTCCTTTACCAATTAACGGCAAGTAGCCAAACACATTTCAAGGACAGGGGGGAGCAAAGGGAGGAAGCGACCACAACATGTTTACTAAGAGGCCTGTTCACAATTCCAGCCTCCTCCCTAGTTCTAAGGCGGGCATGTTCCCTCGTGTGTGAGCGGACCATTAAACTTGGATATTGTGTGCAGGCCTCCTGGCAGAGCACCCTGTTTGCAGGGATGCTTGCCCAGGCAGGGAGCCCCGTGTGCAGGCACATCCCTGCGTCCCTAACCACGCTGTCTTGTGGTCACTGTCGGGCTCCCACAACAAGTCCTTGAGATGGGTAGAGTGACCTTCTAGGATCGCAAACTGCCTCAATGTTAGTACTTTGCTAAGGGCAAAAGGCAACTTCAGGTTAACATTAGCCTGACCTCCAGGATCCTGTAACTCTTCTTTAACATATAAAAATTCCTTCGGAAACTTCCTGTGTCTGCACCCTCGCTCCCTCCCCTCTGGCCTCACAAAGTACCTGTTAGCAATACTCTCCAAGCACATGGCCCACTGATATATATCCAAAGGGTCTCATGACTAAAGTTTTCCTAGACAGTAATAAATGACCTTTTCCTAACAATAGCCAGCTGCCTCAAGGTCCTGGAAACCTTGCTCCCAAATTCCTTGGAGGATTCATGCTATCCCTAACCCCTCCCAGCTTGAAGGTATATAATCAGCCACTCCTCACAACCCTTGTCCAGTTCTTTTGAAGAGCCAAAAATTAAGTCCTCCATTAAGAGAAACCTTGGGCTGCACGTAGCCCCAGTCCCAGTCCCAGGAAAAGCCTCAGACTGTTCAAGGCTAAAGCCATCCTCAGACCGCCCTCAGTTCAGCTAATCAAAAAGAAAAACTAGAAACATTCCTATAGTCTGAGTCAAGGCTGGAAACTGCAGATACAAACTAGCTCCTTCCGCTTCTGTACCATTGCTTAAGGCTTGAGTTTCAGCCTCCCCGGAACTATCAGGCAGCTGCACTCTGCCCAAGGCCGAAGGAACTGGCCACCACATCACTCCACCACACTACCTTGGCCACACCTAATCAGGAAAGGCCAGCAGCCACCCTCCGCCTCACTGAAGGAAGGGCCTAAGGAGAGAGAAGTTAACCTGTTAGTCGCCGAACAAGACTCTAGACTCGCTCTATGATTGGCTAAATTCAAAGGTATCCTAAATGTTGTAATTGGATCCCGCCAAAAACCTGATAGCGGGAACCAATCAAATATGGTATATGTTCACATTTAAATATTAACCAATGACAAACCTGTAACCATGGAGATCTCCTGTCCCTCCCCACGACTTGTTTACTCCTGTCTATAAAAAAGCTGCAAAGGCTTTGTTCAGGGCCTCTCAGCGTCACCGGCGACGAGTGCGCGGAGGTCCGGGTTCGAACCTGCAAATAAACAACCCTTGCCGATTGGCTTTGACTCTGGTCTCTGGTGGTCTGTTTTTGGGGTCTCTCGAACTCTGGGCGTTTCACTTTCTGCCCATGGGTCCCATTCTGTGTTTTAATAAAAAGATTGTTTTTGTACCAAAGATGCCTCAAGAACTCTTTCTTGACCGTTTGCTCCTGAATCCCAACATTTTCACATCAATGCCTCCTTTTAGTTGTAAAATCTCCCAATGTGGCACAAGATATGTTTGCCAACAGATACAAACACCTTTAGTTTCTCTAAAGTAGATATAAGAAAAAAAAGATATAAATAAGAAAATAGTAGATAAACTGAGGCATGTTTAGCAAGTAATGTTTCAATGTTTGATCTTGTTGGAAATAATCTACACATTAAATGTATTCCCAGCATTTAATTTAACTTAGCAAAATTCTAAGAGTGGAAGTTAACCAAAGAGATTTGGAAAACTAAGTACCCAAACCATAAAATAAATATTGCTGAAAAGCTTATTTATAAACTTTTATCTTACTTACATTTATTTAGTACATTTGTTTTTAACAATTATGTTTAGATTAGTCATGAAAATTTCATGAGCTATTAAACAGCTAACCATTATCTTAAGTTATTTTTCTTGCTGACAATTCTGTAACAGAGATGCATAAGCTTATTAGGTGTTAGTAAACCAAGGTAAAATAAAAGTATTATATTTAATTCTGATAACTCTAAAGATATGTCTGTATTAATTAAACCAAAAAACTTAAGCTAGTTTTTATTTACCAAAAATTATCTTATTTCACATGAACTTGAAAAACACTTGGATTAGTTTCTACTATATGTCTGAGATTAGGAATGCTTGATTTATAAATGCTTAGTTTTAAGCCAATTAAACAGAGCTCTCTTACACATCAATTTTAGCACTACCATACAGAGGCCAAAAAAGTATCATATAACTATGACAAACATGCATAGACATACATAAACGTAGAGAAAAATGCTTTGACTTCACAGTTACTAATATTGGTTGAGAAGATTTTTCATTTGCCCAATTTCCAAATACTTCCTATCTTTCTCTCTCTCTGTGTCTCTCTTTTTCTTCCTTCTGATAAGAAACCTCTGCTTAGAGTTTCATTCAAAAATGACTCTTAGGGGTGCCTGGGTGGCTCAGTCGGTTAGGTGTCCGGCTTCAGCTCAGGTCATGATCTCATGGTTCGTGGGTTCGAGCCCCACATCGGCCTCTGTGCTGACAACTAGCTCACAGCCTGGAGCCTGTTTCAGATTCTGTGTCTCCCTCTCTCTCTGACCCTCCCCTGCTCATGCTGTCTCTATCTCTCTCTCAAAAATAAATAAAATATTTTTTAAAAATGACTCTTAGATCTTAGAATAGGTGGCAGCAGAAAATCTACATCACAAAGGCACAGAGAAAACAACCAAGTTTCTCCAAAAAAGGACTTTGGTTTCCTAAGGACAATTTGTTTCACTCCCTCTGAGTACATAGCTTTATTTTTGCTTAGAGTAAAAGGCCTAGGAAAAATTCTTATCAAGCTCATAATATCAGCTTCCAAACTATTTGCTATTCTGGTGAGAACAGTGAGGCTGTGAGGCTGGGTACAACAGCAGGTTTATAGGGCCCGCGTTTTTCCCTATGGTTTTTCTTCCTTATGACAGACAGACAGAGACAAAGAAAAAACAGTGACCATCCCTGGGAGAAAAAGGATCAATAGAAATCTGGAATACTCATAACAAAATTTTACCTGAGTCATTATACCCAGGGAAATTGTTCCACAAATAGTCTCTTCTGCTAATCTAAATCTAGAAAAAGAAAAAAGACTCATCACTATCACTTCCACTGCAGATAGAGATCCAGGAATTCTTTCCTCCTGCTGGCGTTTGTCAGAGGTCCCAGGAGCTCTTTGCTTCAGCAGCCTCAAAGTGAGCCATGTCTGTCTAGTCAGTGAAGTATTCTGCTGACTCTACCAACTGTTGGGGAGGAAAAAAATTTCATTCTACCTTTCTGAATTCTTTAGCTGAAAAATCAAATTAACATAAAACAGATTAACAGGAGAAAAATAAATTGAATTACATACGCTCAGGGACCCCATAAGAACATGAGGCTCAAAGGCAAGACTGGCTTGAGGCTTATAAGCCATCTTCAGCTAAAGAATGAGATAGAAGTCTGGAACTTTATTTAATGGAGAGGAGGGTGATTCACAGGAAAAGAACAAATGTTTGTAAATTAGATGCTTGTCCTGCCATATAGTTAGGTCATTTAGATAAAAACTTATCTCTCTTTCTGGGCCAAGCCCCCTAGCTAACTTATTTTAAGTAGTTTAAGGTTGAGGTAGAAGTTTTTCTTGAGTCTGCTGGGTCTTGATTGCCTTCAACTCAAAATAACCCATATGCCAAAACGGCACATTTTGGAGGATTTGTTCTGAACCCTGTCAAAGCACTTGTATTTGGGTTGAAGACTGTGTAGGTGTAATGAGAATCTGATAGTGCAGTTGAGAAATTTTTTTTAAATAGCAAAAACTCCCATCTGTATTTTAAAATTCTTTGAATAAATGAGTTTTTAGTGTGTTTGTGGGATTTTGATGAATTTTGTGCTCTGATTTTTTTTAAGATTTTATTTTTAATTAATCTCTATACCCAACATGGGGCTCAAACTCACAACTTCAAGATCAAGAGGTGCATGCTCTACTGACTGAGCCAGCCAGGTTATGATTTTTTAAAAGATAGTAAACACTGTAAGAAAAAATATTGGAGGTCACAAAAATCGTACAACTTGCACATTTACTTTATCTTTCCATTAAATTGTCACATTATTTGGCAGAGATGTGGGATTCTGTTATTTTTAAAAATGTTTTTAAAATATTGTTGAGGACTTTGAAGAGTACTAAGTAAAATAAAATATAAATGTATATGAATGTATAATAGAGAATCTGACAAATTGAGTGACATTAGGAAATAACCATCATTTACTAAATGATCCAGAAAGATGTAAGGCATTTGTTTAAATATAAATTCAGGAGCACCTGGGTGGCTCAGTCAGTTAAGCATCTGACTCTTGATTTTGGCTCATGTCATGATCTCACGGTTCATGGGTTTGAGTCGCCATTTGGGCTCTGTGCTGACAGTGCAAACCCTGCTTCTGATTCTTTCTCTCTGCTCCTCCCCCACTCACTGTCTCTCTCTGAAATATAATAAAACATTAAGAAATAAATAAAAATTCATATAAAAGGGTTAATGTCCAAAATAATAAGAAACTCATGCAACTCAATACCAAAAAAAAAAAATCTGATTAAATATTGGGCAAAGAATCTAAATAAACATTGTGTTTTTTTCCCCCACAAAGAAGACATACAGATGGCCAACAGATACATGAAAAGATGCTCAACATCACTCATCGTCAGGGAAATGCAAGCCGAAACCACGATGAGATTTCACCTGATACCTGTTATAGAATGTCTATTACAAAAAAGATGAAAAAAGTGTCGGTCAGGGTCTGGAGAAAAGGGGACTTTTGTGTGCCACTAGTTGGATTGTAAATTGATACAGACACTATGGAAAACATAGTTCCTTAAAAAATTAAAAATACAGCTGTCATATACTGCAGCAAATCTGGTGCTTATCTGCAGGAAGTGAAAATGCTAACTCAAAAACCTATATGCACACACCACCCTCCATGTTTCTTGCAGCATTATTTATAATAATAAAGACATGGAAACAGCCTGTGTCCACTGAGTGATGGATGGATAGAGAAAATGTGATTTATGTACACACACACACACACACACACACACAGGAATACTATTCAGCCATAAGGATCTTGAGAGCATTTCATTAAGTGAAATAACTCAGAGAGAGAAAGACAAACGCCCTATGATCTCACTTATATCTGGAATCTAAAACGAGCAACTACCACCACCAACAAAACCCAAGTTCTTCAATACAGAGAACAGATTGGTGATTACCAGAGGTGGAGACTGGAGGGTAGATAAAGTGGGTAAAGTTGGTCAAATATATATGTGTAGTTATAAAATAAGTAAGTCCTGGGTATGTAATGTACAGCATAATGACTATAGTTAATAACACTGTATTGTATGTTTGAATATTGCTAAAAGAGTAGATCTTAAAAATTTTCAACACAAGGGAAAAAATTGTAATTATGTGTGCTAATGAATGGAAGCTAGACACATTTTGGTGATCATTTACAATATATTTTTCAATATATCAAATCAAAATTAAAAAGTGAATAAATTAAAAAAAATTTATATATACCTATACCAGTGTCTACCTATCTAGATATAAATTTAGATATATGATAAGAAGAATACTACATGCTGTAAAATTGGAATTTTCTAAGTTGTATTGAGAGGAAGACTTTCTCAATTTAAAGACTTTTCTTAGAAGCCAAGCAAGAAAATGAAAAAAAAAAAAACAAAACCCTACCAATTTGATTAAAAGAGTCATCAAAAATAAAAATCCATGAATGTGGATGAAAGGATGGAACTTTAAGGAAAAAAATTGTTGAATTAGAAAGTAAACAACATTGAATAAAGTATGTTCAAGATTTTTAAAAAATTGTTTACTTTATATTCCAAAACCAGAGAAAGATCCAGAAAATAATAAAACCAAGAAAGTACTTGTCGAGTGGATATGACATTCTTTACCATATTTGCTCCAGCTCTGTCCCTTCTCCAAAAGAAAAAGAAAGTTACAATTAGAAGTTAAAAGCCCCCACAATCCAATCTCATTTTTGCCTTTTATTGTTACTTGAAGGTTATAATTTTCATTTATTTTAATGCATTTCTGAACATATACATATATCAAGAATATAATTTATTTTAAAAATTATTTAAAAAGTTTTTCTAATGTTTTATTTATTTCTGAGAGAGAGAGAGAGGGAGACAGACAGACAGACAGACAGCATGAGCAGGGGAGGGTCAGAGAGAGAGGGAGGTACAGAATCTGGAATAAGCTCCAAGCTCTGAGCTAGCTGTCACCACAGAGCCCGACGTGGGGCTCGAACCCACGAACCATGAGATCATGACCTGAGCCGAAGTTGGACGCTTAACTGACTGAGCCACCCAGGTGCCCCTTAAAAAATTCTTAAACATTATCTTGAATGCATCTTATTAAAACTTGCCTTTCCAACCCAAACCCATAACAATATAAAGGTGAAGAAAGAAACAATACACATATTAACTCTTTCAGATGGTTAGATTAAATTGATATTACTGGATTAATACAGTTTAACAATGGTTCTTTTGGGTATTTGAGGCGAATGGTGACATTTATTTTTCTGTAATGTATTTTTTTAATTTACTGTCATAGGATTTATTGCTTTCACAATTAAAGTGCATATGCATATACATTTGGTGAGAATACCATGTACAAATCTATACAAAAAGAGAAAATTCTAATAACACATTTTTAATAAAATGTATGAATTATAAAATGGGCTCAAAGAAGAAATTGTGAATAACCATGAAAGCAATGCTTACAAATCAGTAATGATTAACAAGTTATACACTTCTGATTCTCTCCCACACAACTCGTTAGCATTATCTCACCATGGTAGTTTTAGATCTGTTATTAAAGTATCAAAAGCCAGAAGATTTCTGTTTCAAAGAAAAGGAAAAGCTGAAAAGCATCCAAATCATTTGTCAAAGTGAATCTAATCTTGTATCAATCGAATCTGACCGCATAATTACATTACAATTATTACAATTTAATTACAGTTGCTGCTCAGTATCATAAAACATTTTATAATTTACTTGTGCAATTAAGGTGTGGTGTAAGGGAGATTTTTTAAGCTCTGCATAAGCCTGTTTTGTGGGTTTTATGTAATATTAAGGTTTACCTCATCTTTGATGTGCTAATGTTAGACAATAAGAAAAGCATGGGTGTGTGGTGTTTCTTGCAGTAGAGATTCATAACACAATATAGTATAAATATAGTAACATCGTCTGTGGAACCCTCTACAGCACAACTTTTTTGTGAATAAGCCAATCATTGATGGACATGGTGATGGCACTAAATGAACAGGCGTGACTTGTGCTATTGAAATCTTTCAGGAAACTATTTTGTGAAGAGAGGTTGAAATGTTCTTGTATTGGAAAGTTTTCTAAGTACTCATTTGAAATAGACTGTAATAAAGAAAGAAGTCATCGTACTCCATAGGATACCAGTAAACACAAAGGTTTCTTTTTTAAACCTTCTTTTTCTTTTTCCTTTTTCATTTGAGAGAGAGCTGGGGGGAGGGGCAGAGGGAAAGAGAGAGAGAATCCCAAGGAGGCTGCATACTCAGAGCAGAGCACGAGGCAGGGCCGGATCCCACGACCCTGGGATTATAACCTGAGCCAAAATCAAGCTGACACTCAGCCAACTAAGCTACTCAGGTATATTACCTAACTAAAATTAAGTAATATAAATAATAATTAATCTAAGGGGCGCCTGGGTGTCTCAGTTGGTTAAGCGTCCGGCTTCAGCTCAGGTCATGATCTCACTGTTTGTGAGTTCAAGCCCCGCGTAGGGCTCTGTGCTGACAGCTCAGAGCCTGGAGCCTGCTTCGGATTCTGTGTCTCCCTCTCTCCCTGCTCTTCTCTCATTTATGCTCTGTCTCTGTCTCTCAAAAATAAATAAACATTAAAAACAATTTTTTTTAAATGATTAATCCAAAAAAAAAAACAAAAAAACAAAAACAAGAAGGGTAAAGGAAGAGAACACAGACCATAGGAAACATTTAGAAAGTTGCTGGGAGCCGCACTAGCTTCACTGGATGACAGTCCCAGCGAGGAAATGGCAGTGTTTGCACAGCTCCTGCCATGAGAAACGAAAACTGGTATTTCCTTCTGCTACTACTGGCTCATGCTGGAAATGAACCTGCGGGTATTGACCAGGCCTCACAATATTCCAGATCAGACCTATATCTGACCACACAGATTGCTCATAAGGAAAAGCACATTCCTGCCTTTTCAAAGATTTCAGATGAAAGTGCTGTGGATGACTGTCAGAAGGCTCTTCCTATGAGCATTGCTGATCCAAGACTTAGATAATAAAGGAGGCTAAGAACACAAGAGTTATAATTGAACCTGACCCTGAGACAAAGAGCCTAATTTAGAGTTAAGAACAGATATCCACCCCCACCCAATTGTTTCTGCTTGTAACACCTGCCCCCCAAGGGATTGTGATCAGTATTCGGAGTGACTTATTCTGTCCTTGAATATGCTGATTGCACCCTGTGAATGAACTTATTGAGGAACTTCTTCTTTTGTGATTATGGGAGCAAAAGTGTTTCCTGAAAGAACTGTTTTTCTTAATACTTCTCCTTAAACAAGCTATTGATCCCTGCACACAAAGAACTAACTTCACCCTTTTTATACTAAAAACATTGTCACATATGCTAAAGATACCTCCCTTCCCTATAGGATAAGCACCTAAATCACTTACCTCAATCACTATCGATAAAGGTTATGCAGGAGTCTTCTACAAATCTATGTTCTGGGAAATTCTTACATATCAAAGAAGTTTGTCATCAGAAATCATTGTCTAAGGC
Source organism: Crocuta crocuta (assembly GCF_008692635.1). Classification (NCBI taxonomy): domain Eukaryota; kingdom Metazoa; phylum Chordata; class Mammalia; order Carnivora; family Hyaenidae; genus Crocuta; species Crocuta crocuta. Next base: position 327,316 of record NW_027530353.1, on the reverse strand, counting down.
AAATGCCACTTCTGTGCCGTCCCCCAAACACTTAATTATAAAATAAAGTTGAGCCCCAGTCAGAGCAGAGATGCCTGCCTGGTGACCAGAAAGAATCTTGGGGCTCTCTCACTCTCTCTCGCCGACACTGCCCATCTTTCAGGGACCCCTGGATCTGGCCAGAGCCAGCCTCTGGCAGAAAGTGAATGGAAAGATGATAGATTCAAAACAAAGTATATCAGTAATTACATTAATTTTAAGTGGACTACAAATTTTAAGATAAAAGTTAAGTAAAAGATAAAAGAAGATAAAAGTTGTTGAGTTGCCTGGCTGGCTCAGTCAGGAGAACGTGTTACTCGTAATCTGGGGGTTGTGAGTTTGAGCCCCAGGTTGGATGTAGAGAGTACTTAAAAATAAAATCTTTTGAAAAAATGAAGATAAAAATGGTCAGAACATATATAACAAATGAATGATCTAAACATTGTTATTTTAAAAAAGACATACTTTAGATATAAAGGACTCAGATTTGTTTGTTTATTTATTTTAAGAGAGAGAAAGTGGGGGAGAGGGTGAGAGAGAGAGAATCCCAAGCAGAATCTGTGCTGTCAGCACAGAGCTCAACATGGGGCTCAATCTCACAAACTGAGATCATGACCTGAGCCAAAATCAAGAGTTGGATGCTGAACCGACTGAGCCATCCAGGTGTTCCAGAGAAAAGAAAACATTGTTAAGAAAACCATAAGGAAAGGAAAACACATTTACAGTATGGTACTGTATGCATCAGCACTGTAAGTTTATGTCATTGGTTTATAAGATAAATCATCTGTCTGTCAATCCCTACATAAATATTGGCTTATATGATACAAAACACTATAGATATTATATATATTACTAACACTAAACATCAAAAATGCAAAGATGATGTGAAAAAGAAGTTCATATTTACAGGTACAATTGTTCATGTACTGATAACAAAACAGCAGCAAAATGCTATGGTAGCCTCATGCAATTGATATGATTGCCTCACTGTAGCCTAGCCTACATGCTAATGAATAAATCATTATAAAAATGTTATGGCATACAGTATTAAAATCATATTCATAATATAGTATTGAAATCATTGTTCTGTTCTTTTTTTTTTTTAAACACTTGCTTATGATGATAGACTGTTAAGTAGTTTCTCTGATTATGGGAGAAAGAGGCATACCATGTGGTAATTTACTACTTTGAGGGAAAAATTAAAAAGAAGTAAGAAAACTAACACATTGTTAATTTTATATTAGATGTGTCTCACCTTATGCCTGTGCAAGGGCAAGCTATCCACTTCCAAGCAAGTCTTGCCCACCATGTTCTACAAGGTGAGTACTTAGGCGATGATGATGGTGGTGATGACAAAACATCTCATACCGTTCTTGCCATTCATACCGTTATGAGATTCCTACATGAAGACACTCATACACAGGCACAACAGGTAGTTTTATTAAGTGTATGACTGTGTACTGCTCATTAAGTGGAAGTGAATTATCATAAACATCTTTATCTTCACCATCTTCACATTGAGTGGGCTGAGGAGGAGGAGGATGGGTTTACTTTGCTGTCTTTTGGATGTCTCTGTCTCGTCCACAGAGGTGGAAAAGGTAGAGGAGGTAGAAGAGGAGCCGGGAGATCCTTCTCCCATTGCTTATTTTCATTTCAGTGCCCATATCATAGAAGAGTCCGTGTCATAAAAACAATCAAATACTGCCTTGAATCATCGGAACACTTCTGCAAGATTGTCTGAGGTCAATTAGTTTTCTGGCACTGTTTCTTCTGTCTTCTTCTGGCATCTGGAACTGGCTCAGAAGCACTCATTTGCATTGTCATCTTCTGTTAATTCTTCTGGCGTGGTGCCTATTAGCTCCTGAATTTCTCTAAGATCCATGCCTTGAAACCCTTCACAGCCTTCACCTTTGTTGCCATATCCACAATGTCTTTCATGGTTTCCTTGATTGGCTCTGTCATCAATCCTGTGAAGTCAGGCACGACATCTGGACAATTGTCTCTAGCTTCACATCTCTCACAGCCTTTTCAATAACAACAATGGCATCTTCAATGGTGAAATCCTTCCCAGGCTTTCATGATGCTCAGTCAGAGTTCTCTTCCATAGCATTAATAATCCTTTCAATAAGGTATGTGGGTCATGAGCTTAATGGGCCTTATGACTCCCTGATCATAAGGCTTAATTAGGGACATTGTGTTTGGGGGCAAGTAGACCACTTCAGCACCTTTGGTGTTGAACTCATTGCTTTCTGGGTGGCCAAGAGTATTGCCCAGTGTTGAAAGAACTTTAAAAAGCAGTCTCTTACTCACAAAGTACTTTCTGACTTCTGGATTCAAGAATAATGCATCATTGGAAACAATCCAGGAAAAGGTTCCTGTTGTCCAGGCCTTCTTGTTCTACAGCCAGAAGACTGGCAGCTGGTATTTATCTTTTCCCTTCGAGGCTCAAGTGTTAGCAGCTTTATAGATAAGGACAGTTTTGATTTTAAACCCAACTACATTTACACAAAACAGTAGATTCAGTCTATTCCTTCTCGCCTTAATTCCTGGTGCTAGCTTCGCTTCCTTTCTAATAATTGTCTTGTGGCATTCTTTTCCAGAATAGGGTACTCTGGTCTGCATTAAAAACCTCTTCAGGCAAATACTCTTCCAATGGTTTTCTTAATGGCATCTGGGAGCTCGTCTGCTGCCTCTTGGTCCTGTTATCTTAACGTTTGTTAAAGCCAAACATCTTCCTAAAATTATCAGGCCATCCTTTGCCAGCATTAAATTCTCCACCTTCGAGAGCTTTCACCTTCCTTTTACTTAAGTTGTCATATAATGAATTCACTTTTCTCAAGTTATATTAGAGTTTATAGGTAGGCCTTTCTCACAGCAATCCTGTGTCCCCATAAAACCTGCATTTTTAACACAAGATAACAAAGTATTTTTCAAAAAGTGCAATGTTTTGGGGGCTACTGATGTAGTTGCAGTAATGGCTTCACAAATTTCTTATTTCTTTCTTTCTTCCTTTCTCTCTCTCTCTCTCTCTCACAATGTTTCTGATGCTGAATTCATTTATCTTGTTCAGGCAGATTACTGCACCATCACTGCAGGTGCAGACCTCTATCTATAGTCCATATCAAGCAACTCGACTTCTTATAATGTCATGACTTTGCCTCTTTCTTTAAAAACCTTTCTAGCGTTTATTCATTTTTTAGAGACAGAGAGTGACGGATGACAAGCAGGGAAGAGGCAGAGAGAGAGAGAGGGAGACACAGAATCCAAAGTAGGCTCCAGGCTCAGAGCTGTCAGTGCAGAGCCGAAGGTGGGGCTGAAACTCATGAACTGTGAGGTCATAACCTGAGCTGAAGTCAGACGCTTAACCAACTGAGCCAGCCAAGGTGCCCCTCATGACTTTGCTTCTTAAGAGAATTTCCAGCATCACTAGTGGCACTTTGTATGGATCCCGTGGTATTATTTATGGTTTGTGGTATTGCGCACAATTTAAAAAAATGTTTGAGAACCATGAGACATTACTTTTTACTGTGATATGCAACTTACTGGAGAGACCAACTGATCGCGTGGCGATGACTGATGTCACATGGCATTTTAAGCAAATACTCGTAACACTTGAACTCACCATAGTGCAACAGGAGGTGGCTACAAAATTATTATGGTAGCATATATTCACCAAAAATTAATGTCTTTCAGTTCTATTTTAATACTGCATCTTTACGTTTGTTTACATTTCTTTCAACTGTGAATGGCATTGTGTAGGCTTTATAAGTGTTTGTGTGCATAAATTTTAATTTTTATGAAAGATTTATATATATTTTATGGTAATAAGTAATAACATAGACTAGTATACACATATGTTTCATGTATTCATGACATACCTAACTTTTTCTTGTTTTCTTTTTTTTTCAGTAGGCTTTCTTTTTTTTTCTAGGCTACATGGTTTGTCTCCGATTGTTTCCAAATAGTTGCAAATCTCCAAAAACTTTTCCAATGTATTTATTGACAAAAGTCTGTTTATAAGTGGACCCATACAGTTCAAATCCATATTGTTCAAAGGCAAACCAGTAAGAATTAAGTAAGGAGTCTTTAAATAGAAACACACATGAAACAATGAAGTGATCAGTTATATAGTGATCAGTTGATAAATATGTTGTGACCAGAGGTTCACAGGAACCTAATTTTGTATTGCTATAAAAGCAATAATTTAATATTTAATATTTAATTCAATTATGTGATATTTAACATTTAAGGTCAGAGTGACTTTATGAAACATAACAACTATGAATAACCAAGATTGACTGTATCAGGAAAATGGTAACTAATAAAACCACAGTCTATCTATATTTCTATGAAAAAATCAGATTTTAATTTTTTTTAATGTTTATTTTTGAGACAGAGAAGAGTGTGAGCAGGGGAGGGGCAGAGAGAGACAGAGAGGGAGACACAGAATCTGAAGTGGCTCCAGGCTCTGAGCTGACAGCTCAGAGCCCCACGTGGGGCTCGAACTCACAAACGGTGAGATCATGACCTGAACTGAAGTCGGATGCTCAACTGACTGAGCTACCAAGGTGCCCCTAAAAAATCGAATTTTAAAGTGGGAAGTATTTTTAGGAATAAAGAGGGAAATTTTATGATGATAAAAATGTTGATTTACCAAGAAGAAATAAAATCATAAATAGGTATGCATTTAATAATATCAAAATCTATGAAACAAAAAAAGAAAACAAGGATAAATAGATAAATCCATAATCATTATTAGAGATCTGAACACTATGCCTCAGAAACAGAACAAGCAATTTCAAAATCAATAAAAAATACAGAAGATTAGAATCGTGTGATAAAACAATTTGATCTAATTGACACATACAGAATACCACCTCCTACGACTGTAGATTCACATTCTTTTCAAATACACACAGGCACATGGATCCTTTACCAAAATAGATTGCGGTAAGGACCATAAAGCAAGTCCTAACAAATTCCAAAGGGATGGAATAATATATTATAAACTCCAATTATAGTGCAATTAAACTAGAAATCAAAAATAGAAGAATAATTAGAAAATTCTTATATGGTTGACAGTTAAGCAACTTTAAACATTTAAATAACCTGTAGGTTACCCGAGTAATCACAATAACAGTTTGAAATATTTTTAAATAAAAAGATTAAAAAAGAAAGACATACCGCATTTTAGGGATACAGCTGAAGCAATGGTTAAGAGGAAATTTATGGCATTTGATGCATATACAAGAAAAGAATAAAAATGTTGAAAACCAATGATCTTAAACTGTTATCTCAAGAAGCATAAGAAACATCAGGTTAAATCATCAAAATGGAAAGCTGTCTGGGTGAATTGGTTAAGTGTCTGACTCTTGATTTTGGCTCTGTAACAGCATCGGGCTCTGTGCTGACAGCTCGGAGTCTGCTTGGGATTCTCTCTCCCTCTCTCTGTTTGCTCCTCTCCCATTCATGCTGTTTCTCAATATAAATAAATAAACATTAAAAAATAAATAATCAAATAAATTTAAATATAAAGCTATGAGAAAAAAATCAGTGAAACAGAAGGCATACAATAAAGAAACTCAACAAAGAAGCTGCAATTTTTTTAATGTAAAGCAATTAATGAAACCATAACAAGACTGAGATAGAAGATAATATAAATAGTATGTGCAAATAAATTTGACAACATAGATAAAATGGAAACATTCATGAAAAAACATATTTTATCAAAGCCAACACATATGAAGTACAAACTTTGAATATACTATCTCTATAAATAAATGGATTCTGAAGACATTTTCAAAGCTAGTGACTACCTTCAGCAGTGAATTTTCCATTATTTAAGGAAGACAATACCAAAATTACACAAATTCCTCCCGAAATTAGAAAAAATTGGGAACACTTCCATCTCATTTTATGAATTTAGCATAATCTTGGTACCAAAACATGTCCAAAAAGGAAAATTGTTAAGTAATCACTCTTAGAAACATAGGGCCATAAGTTTATACAAATCTTTTTAAAATGAATTCTATATGAATAAGGTAGCATATCACAATGACTTTGGTTTTATTAATAGAAAATGAGTTTGGTTTAAAATTTTAATATCAATTAATAATCAAGAAAGAAGACCAACCAAATAGTCATCTCAATAGATACTCAGAAACTAGGAATTCAAGAAAATAGACCTGATCTGATTACAAGACTTCCCACCAAAGACCTACAGGTAACCTTACTCTAACTGGCAAAATATAAGGTCTGTACCCTACCTTTGTAAGCATAGTGGAGATTCACTTAAATTTTTAATATTTTGTTTTACCTGGGTTATTTGCATTAACTTTTATTTTAAATATTATTTCATCAAATATCACTTATCTTGGTTACTGAATTTTGAAGTGTCCCTCCTCTTAAATTTTAGACACAAGTTATTATTTCACTTGCCTTATCCTGGTCCTGGCCCTGCTCTCAGGGAGATATAAATTAAAACCACAATGAGATATTGCTTCAGACTCACAGGGTGATTAAGTGAAACAAAGGCAAAATCAAGTTCTGGCTATGATGTGAAGCAATGGAAACTCTCCACAGTGTTGGGCGGAAAGTAACATGGTACAACCAAGTGATCCCATTCTCAGGATGACTAAAGCTAAATATACACCTACCCTGTGACTTAGCAATCTACCTCCTGGTATAGACCCAATATGAATGAATACAGACACCTGTCAAAAGGCTTGTGTTAGAATGCTCATAGCAGTCTTATTCCTAATAGTTCCAAATAGGATGCAATCCAAATGGCCTTTAGCATACAGCTGGGGATCAATAGTGGTATATTCATATAATGGAATACTGCAGAATTAAAAAGAGCAAACCGCTGCTACAAAAAACCTACATGAATAAACTGCGCTGCTGCAATATTCAGCAAAGGAGATTAGACATAATAGCTTACTAATGAATGCTTCTGTTTATCTGAAATGCAGGTACAGGCAAAATGAATCTAAGATGATGGACGTCTGTAATCGTTTTCTCTATTGTAAGGGGGATGGTTGACACAAAAAAGCATGAGGAATCTTTTGGGGTGATAGAAATGTATTATAGCCTCATTGGGTATTGCTTAAATATGTGTATATTTGTCAAAATTCATGAATTGTAATTAAGGTTGTATATTTTCCTATATGTAAGCTATGCATCATACAGTTATTTTTAAAAGCAGCATATATATTATAGGAGGTTGGGAATTTATTGACTGAATTGAGACATTCTTTAATCTTATTAAATTAAATCTGTGTATTTTAGGGAAGAGAGATTGAGTGTCTGGTGCTTATTTTCTGTCTTTGTCTCTAAGATGATTTTGATATCTCCTCACATGGAAATAACCATCCAAGTTCACAGGACTTTTGTCTTCCTAACAGTTGGTTCTCTGCTATAATTCCATAAACTCTGGGCTTAAGAGCTGTAAATTTAATTTAGAAAAATGATCTATAAAACTAGCTTTTACACCTATTTGTGCTGACATTCTAAAGCATAATAGAACAAATGGAAATTGTCAAAAAATCTATTTAAGCCCTATAAAAATAAAAGAAAAACAATGGCACAGTTCTTTGGCAAGCGTGAGGTACATTTAAGGAACTATGACCAAAAGAAAGGAAGAGAGGAATTGAGAATACATTAAAGGTTACTCTGGAGTAAACAAGCACTCTAAAACTCATTTAAAATGTGCATATTTCACCATCAATGTTCTGTGACTTAATTGTTTTGAAACAATAAATGAAATACTCATGTCTTTAGCCACTTTCATATAGTCTCAGCTGTCATCAAAAATAATTATTCATTGTTTCCTTTCCACTTACTTCACAGACTAGAAAAGTACCCAGTTGGTGACCTCTGTTCTCTCTACTGAAGGCAAAATAATGGCAGAAAGTGACCCAAGGTTATTTCACCAAACATAGACTTTATCATTATTATTGTAGAATATAAATTAATTTTGATATCTCACAATGTTATAAAGATTTCCTCATATTTCTGCAATGATAAAATATTCTTAGATGAAAACATATATATATTCTTTAAGGTGGCTCCAAATAGCCATTATCTAAATGACTTTATTTCCTCATTTTTGTTTATCTTGTTTCAGCAACCATTAGGAAATGCCATAGATTTTTGTCAGTTTGGCAAATCCATTCCTAATTGGGACAGATAATTAAGGGTAGTAAAATGGCTGAATATATTCCCATCACATTGTTTAAGGCTTCTGAAATTTACTGGCTGTACTTTTAAACCACTCATGATTTCTAAATCACTACTCTATACATTTGACTAAAACATGAAGCTAAAGAAAAGAAACGTGAAAGGGATTTGATTTCCTTGTACCTCAATGCCTTTCTGGATGATGTTCCTAAGAATCTCTATCTTTACAGTTTTGTGTCTAATGCCATCCTGGACTGTTTTCATTTTTATCTATCCACATCATCTCTGACACCAATAAATCTCCAGTCCTAAGATAATTGAACTAAGTTATTTCTGATACTAATATGAAACACAGCTGAATAGGATGAGTATCTTATTTTCAAACATTGTACTCTTTGGATACGTATCCCTAATTTCCTACATTTCTTCTCCAGCACATCCCTTAGATACTTTATCCCATCAAAACCTCCAATCCATTAACCCCATCACCTTTTCATGGCCCACCATCCTAATTATCTCCTTATTTCTCTTTTTATCCAGCCTATATTTCATGATCCATATCATAATCAACTTCTTCTGTCCTTTCTCCCTTGCCTGACAAAGTGATACATCACCCACAAAGGAGAACAAAGAACCACCCTGTGCTCCTATGATTAAATCTACAAGTTTACCTGCCTCCAAACTGATAGATTTTGTCTTTTCTTTCTTTCAGTAGATTAATTTTCTATGCTTCTAAATAATGGTAACTCTGGCTCCCATACCTGCATCCTACCCTTCTTATCTACTCAAAGTCTTTACTGCTGCAACTCTACCCTTCTTTACTCAATAATAAATTTTTATTCTCTACTACCTCACTCCCAGTAGCTTACAAACACATTAGATGTACCCAATACCCATCTTAAGAAAATCTTCCCCCGATTCCACATTTCCCTCCAGCTATGCTATTCTTTGGTTGTTTTGTTTGTTTTGCAGAAGCTTTCTTGAATGACTGGTTTGCACTGTCAGCACTGAGCCCCACACAGGGCTTGATCTCAGGAACCGTGAGATCATGTCCGGAGCGGAAATCAAGAATCAGACGCTTCATCAGGAGCCCGTACTTTGAAACTGTTTTAAACTGGCACATTGGTGGGGCGTCTGGGTGGCTTAGTCGGTTAAGCGTCCGACTTTCGCTTAGGTCATGATCTCACGGTTCGTGGGTTCGAGCCCCGCGTCGGGCTCTGTGCTGACTGCCAGCTCAGAGCCTGGAGCCTGTTTCAGTCTGTGACTCCCTCTCTCTCTGACCCTCCCCTGCTCACGCTGTCTCTCTCTCTCCTAGACATAAATAAAACATTTAAAAAAAAAAAACTTGCACTATGGCCATCTGACCCTCAGACACCAACAAAAAAGATAAAATCCAGAATAATAGGCTGCATTAAGTTGCTCTGTGTTTTTAGTCTACTTCAGTCTGGAAGGCTTCTTCCTTCTTCTCTTGACTTTATGATGTTGACAAGGTTGACAAGCCTTCCTAGAGTTGAATCAGGGTCCTGACCTTATGACCTACAAGGTCTCAGTTCCAAATACAGGCACACTAGGGATTAGGGCTTCAACATATGAATTTGGGACACATTCCATATCATAGATATTTCCTCCTCATGCCATTCTGAATGGCCTCCCCGGCCTCTGTATCTGCTCAACACTCCATTTTTCTGTGCACACCTACCCGGATCAGCCTATAGAATTTTGGAATGATTTTTTTGCAAGAGAAAAAGGAAGAGTTTTCTCTTCTGTAATTCCTTCTTCATCTTTTCTTCCGCATTCTCCTCTCCCTTATTTAGTATCCTGAAACTACCACCTAACACATAAATGGATTATTAACAATAACTTACATTTAAATATGTGATTCTTTTGTCTTCCATTCTCTTACAACTCCCCCACCAAAGATAACAGGTAGATTTAATCTTGTGTTCATTATGTGATAAAAAAATATGTTTTAACGTCATAAAAAATGCCATCACTGTACAATACTTTTGGGACTTAATTCTCCCACTCACTTTTATCTTGTGAAATTTTTCTTTATGTTATTATGGGTGGCTGCAGCTTATTTTTATTTCCTGTTGCTAATATTTCATTGAATATACCACAATTTATTTACCCATTTTTCTGTCTTGATCACAATGCGATTCTGGAAGCACTTGCCTCTTTTGGCTTCTATGATGCCACATCATTGTCCTTGTTTATGTATGTGACTCCTATACCTTATGTGGTTTAACATTAGTCCAGGATTTTCTTTTTTCTTTTTTTGTTCTTTTGTTTTGTTTTGTTTTGTTTTGAAAGCAAGAGAGAGAGAGCAAGTGAGGAAGGGGCAGAGGGGAAGAGAGAAATCTTTTTTAAAAAAATATGTTTATTTATTCTTGAGAGAGACAGAGCATGAGCAGGGGAAGGGCAGAGAGAGAGGGAGACACAGAATCCGAAGCAGGCTCCAGGCTCTGAGCTGTCAGCACAGAGCCTGATGCGGGGCTCAAACTCACGAACCACAAGATCATGAACTGAGCTGAAGTTGGATGCTTAACCGACTAAACCACCCAGGTGCTCCAAGTAAAAATCTTAAGAAGGCTCCATGCTCAGTGAAGAGCCCGACTAGGGATTGATCCTACAGCCCTGAGATCATAACCTGACCCAAAATCAAGAGTAGGATGCTCAACTGACTGAGTCACCCAGACACCCTTTGGATCTTTTCTGATATGTATCACCAGAGCACTGATATTTGCACAAACGCATTGTATGTAGGGTAAATAGTAAATGTTTATGTGACTTACTCAAAGTCACATAGCTTGTAAATGTTGAAGCCAAGACCAGAATCCAGGTCTGTTTTCTCCTCCAACTAGCAGTTTCTAGAATATGGTGCTGCTGGCTGGTTGACTTCAGAACCTGCATCAGGGTCTGTGTGGAAACTGCTTGGGATTCTCTCTCTCTCTCTCTCTGTCTCTCTCAAAATAAGTCTAATTTGATAGAGGGTAGAGAGGAAGGGGAACCTATTGCTGGTGGCAATTCCAAAATATAAAGCAAATGTTACAGAATTCACACATTTTTACCCATTTCACAGTCAGGATCAGTCAAGAGAAAGAAATCATGCCAGTTATCTTAACAGACAAAATTCAATACAAAGAATTTGAATTGGGGGCACCTGGGTGGCAAAGTCATTTAAGCATCCAACTTTGGCTCAGGTCATGATCTCATGGTTCGTGAGTTCGAGCCTGGAGCCTGCTTCGGATTCTGTGTCTCCCTCTCTCTCTGTCCCTCCCCTGCTCTTACTCTGTCCTTTCTCTAAAAAAAAAATAAATATTTATAAAAAAATTTTTTAAATAATAAAAAAAGAATTTGAAGTGGGCACTGGAGACTGAAAAACAGGATGTTAAGGAATTTTGAAGGTACACCGACAGGGCCTGGGGTCCCAGATGGAAGAAGTTGACATAATGAAAATTTCAAAGTTTGGTGGAGTGGCCTCTCCAGCAGGAGGCAAGACTTAGGTCTCAGAAGAGAGGCTGAGGGGCTGGTGCTGATGTCTCAGAAACTGGGGGGAGGCTCCCATGCAGCCAGCCCAGAGTTCTGTGTGGCCTGATTATGGTCTGGGGGGAGCAGGGCTGTAATGGAGATTATTCCAGAGTGTTGGAAATAGTGAATCGTAATCAGCTGCTGCTGGCAGAGGAGCCGGTGCCTGGAGAAGAAACCTTGCTGGAGAAATACTCTGGGAAGACAAAGCCAAATTCTAACAGAGAGCGAACAGGACAGAACAAGTCTTTGTTACCCTCTGGGGCTTCCAGAATCCCTCTAACACCTCTACTGGCAGAGCCTCAGCAAATAGGTAGCAGAGATGTCCTTGGGCAAGTCTGGACCTCAGGCCTGCAGAGCAGGGTGGACAAGTGTCTCAACCTGAGAAACAAACTGTCAGGTGCACTAAGGCCACCTTTAGAATTCAAAACTAATGAAAGTATCCTTGTTACCTAAGAGTTAAAGAAATAGAGACACAATCATTGTTGAAACATTATGGGATTATTAAATACCGTATCTGCAATGATTTCTATTAGATAGTAAGCTGTATTAAAAAGACACGATATAGAGGGCGATTCCTAATTACATTGTATGCCAAACGATGATAATGATTGTGCTTTTAAGTAGCAGTAGAAAATGCAGTGCTGAAGTAGCAATCACCATAATATAATAACTAAAGTAATAATGGTAAAAATAATACAATTTATGATGACAAAAGCCAATACTTTTTCACTAATACTTACTAAGATACCTCACTTTTTGACAGGCATTTTGCTTTTTAGTCATTACCTCTTTTAATACTTACTACATACCTATTAGTTTAGGTAACTGCCATTCTTAACTGAATGGCAAAAGGAAAAGGTAATTCTCAGAGTGCCAGATAAAGTTCATAACCCAAGTATGGGGACCCAAAATGCTGGCAGTTCAACCTGATGACTTTCAATATGGTACATATGGCACATACATATGGCATACATTGCTTATATGTATATTAAACATCCATATGCAATACATATAATATATACGTATATCTCACAAATATCCCAAATTTATCTTTTTATGCAAAAATCTTGTTAGTGATCCTCATCTCTGATTTGAAACTATAAGTTACAATTCCTTTGGAAATTTTTTTTATTTCTCACATTTCTAGAATGAGCCTTCTCATTATACATAGCATTTATACATTCCCCCATGTCATTAAAATGTGATTTTTAAAGCTTGCCTAATACTACTTTGCTTTAGCATGGTTCATTTAACTTCCTTCCTATATTGAACATTTAGGTTGTTTTAGTACATTCACTTTTTTTTTTTTATGTTTTATTTATTTCTAGGAGAGAGAGAGAGAGACAGTGTGAGCAGGGGAGGGTCAGAGAGAGAGGGAGTCACAGACTGAAACAGGCTCCAGGCTCTGAGCTGGCAGTCAGCACAGAGCCCGACGCGGGGCTCGAACCCAAGAACCGCGAGATCATGACCTAAGCGAAAGTCGGACGCTTAACCGACTAAGCCACCCAGGCACCCCGTACATTCACTATTATAAATAATATTGTAATGAAATTCTTTTATAGACCTCTGCATTAATATCTATGACTTCTTTCATGAAATAAATTTCTAGAAGTGAAATTTCAGGATCAATGGCATGGTCATTTTAAAGTCTCATGAAAGAAAAGGCTAATTGTCTCTAAAAGCTTCTCAACTCACATTGTCATCAGCAGTGCGTGATACAGCAAGATTTTCTTGAGTGTGTGTATGTGTGTGTGTATTTTCTTGACTTTTACATTAAAGTTTTTTTAAGTTTATTTACTTATTAGAGAGAGAGAGAGAGAGAGGGAGAGGGAGAGGGCAGAGACAATCCTAAGCAGACTCTGCACTGTCAGCACATAGCCTGATGTGGGGCTCGAACCCACAGACCATGAGATCATGAGCTGAGCTGAAACCAATAGTCAGATGATTGACTGGGCCACCCAGAATTTTACATTTGAGCATGATGTTGGTTGTTTATTGATGCCAATATTGTTAATAACTTATTCCTTTATTTCTTACAGTTAGGTTTATTTTACATAAGATTAGAGTTTCAAATTCTAACAAATATCTTTACAACAAATATTACAAATATAAATATTTTGACAAATAGTTTAACAAATATTTATATTTAAACTTTTTAAAAATGTTTATTTTTTTAGAGAGAGATAGGGCATGTGAGAGTGGGGAGGGGGCAGAGAGAGGGGACCGAGGACCTGAAGTAGGGCTCTGCAATGACAGCAGTGAGCCCAACACCGGGTTCGAACTCACAGTCTGTGAGTTCATGACCTGAGCTGAAGTTGGACACTTAACTGACTTAGCTACCCAAGCGCCCCTAACAAAAATTTATTGATGAAATAGTGATACGATTCTTATTAGATTCATCCCTTTGATGAACAATTTATTAGAATTTATACTTATCTGTGTTAAAGAATAAACATCCTTGTAAGACTAAGAAGCTTAAAAATGAATGTTGAAAAGTACAAATAACCCCTCTAAAAAAGTATATGAGCATATTTCTTGAATATTCATTTCAAAAAAGAGGAAAAAATATCCAGTAGTTACATCGAATGCATCTTATTGTAATTGGATATTAAAAACTGCATACTAAATCCACAGTGAGATGCTACCTGATAATACCTAGAATGGCTAAAGTAGATGACTGAAAACACTAAGTGTTGGAAAAGATGTAGGACAACTGGGATTCCTATGCTGCTGGTGAAATGAAAAAGGTAAAATCACACACACACACACACACAAAGGAGTGGGGAGCGCCTGGAGGGCTTAGTCAGTTAAGCTTTGGCTCAAGTCATGATCTGGTGGTTGGTGAGTTTGAACCCCATGTTGACCTCTGTGCTGACAGCTCAGAGCCTGGAGACTGCTTCAGATTTTGTGTCTTTGTCTGTCCCCCACTTGTGCTCTGTCTCTTGCTTTCAAAAATAAGTAAACATAAAAAAGTTAAAAAAAAAAAAGAAAAAGGTAAAATCACTAGGGAAAATGGTTGGCATTTTTTAAATAACAGGTTTGTTGAGCAGTCGTTGACGTGCAAAAAGCTACATATTTAATATACACAATTTGCTATATATTTGGACATATGCACACACCTGTGAAACCATCACCATAATTGTGGTAATTGATAAACCCACTGATGTGAGATGTTGGGGTTTGGAGCAAATGGTCAGGAAAATTCTTGAGGCATCTTTGGTGTAAAAAGGTGGTTTTATTACAGCACAGGATTAGGACTTGTGGGCTGAAAGAGCTGCACTGGGGTTGTGACGGGTGACTGATTATAAAATTTCAAGTTGGGCACACGTTAGGAAAAGCCTAAGTGTCTAAGGAATTTTGGAAGCAAGGTTTTCAGGACCTTGAGGGAGCTAGCTCTTGTTAGGAAAATATCATTTATTATTATCTAATAAAGCCTTAGTCATGAGACCCTTCACATGTACACCAGAGGGCCATATGCTTGGAGGATGATTGCTAACATATATCTTGGGGCATAGAGATAATGCAAGTTTCTGAAGGAAATTTTTTAAAGTTTATTGATTTACTCTGAGAGAGAGAGAGGCAGCAAGGGCACATGCAGGTGAGCAAGCAAGGGAGAGACAGAGAGAGATTGGAGAGAGAAGATCCCAAGCAGGCTCTGAGCAGTCAGCTAAGCGAGGAGCCCCAGGCAGTGCTCAGTCTCAGGAACTGAGAGATCATGACCCGAGCTGAAATCAAGAGTCAGACACTTAACATATTAAACCGCCCAGGCACACTCCCTCTCCATCAAAGGAATTTTTATCTGTTGAAGTAGACCTACAAGGTCATGGAAGTCAGGATAATGTTCCTCTCAGACCACCTTTTGCCCTTAGCAAAGTATTAACATGGAAGCCGTTGAGTTCCTAGAGGAAGGTCACTGTCTTATCTACTTGTCACTGGGGCTGTACGTTGTAAGGAAATTTAATGTTTTTTTTTCCTTTGGCCTTTGTTCTCCACATCACCCATCACCTCCCAAGGTTTCCTCACCTCTCCTGCCCTTCCATGTAGGTCTGTTTTTGAACATATATCTTCTCCTACATATCTGCCAAGAAAAATGAACACATGTGTGCATCAAAGACATGTGTGGGAATATTTATGACAGCATTATTCATAATAGCTAAAATCCAGAATCAAATAAAATACTTATTAACAAGAGCACAGATAAATACATTGAGCCATGTTCAAACAATGGCATCGTAACAAAGCAACTAGTTATTATTACATGTAACAGGACAGATAAAGCACAAAAGCATTATACTGAGGAAAACACGTGCATGCTCACATTTGAATCTGGTCTATAGGATGTGATATAAACTAGAATGGTATGTGCCTGGTGGCAGTAGTGTTGACTGAACATTTTACAAGGAAATGTTCTGAGGTGATGGAAATGTCTTTCATTAAGTGTTGATTACACAGGTGTATGTATGTGTCAGAGTTGTGAACTCTGTATCTAAAATCTGTGCATTTTATTTACATGAATTGTATCTCAATAAGCCCAATGCAATTTTTAAAACAAACAGGAAAAATATCTAAGAAAAGGGATCTAGAAAAAAAAAATCCCAGAAAAACAAAAAGGATATTGAATTCAATTCTGCTCATGAATTTGGGAATAAGAATTCAAATTGTCCAAAGAGCAAGAGTTGAGAAACAAGACAGTCTAGGAATATGGTAGATTTTGAGGAATCACCTAGGAATTAAACCCTGCAGATCTGAGGTTCAAGATTGTATTTCTCATACAAAAGCCAATAGCTTTTTTTCAAAATTTTATTTAAATTCTAGTTAGTTAACATACAATGTAATATTGGTTTCAGGAGTAAAATTCACTGATTCATCACTTACATACCAATGCCCAGTGCGAGAGTCAATAATTCCAGAGCAGACAAAGTAAAGAATATACCTAAAATCAGAACTATGATTACTCTGCTCCAAAAGCAAACAACAGAAAATGAAACTCTGGAATATATAGATTTTAAAACTACAGATTATGACCACAGATGCAAAATTCAAATAGGAAAATGGGAAATAAAATCCAAAGATATAGTAAAAAATAAATATAACACAATATTGGAATGATCTGTCTCCAGAATTTAAAAATAATTCTAAAAAGAGATAAAAAAGCAAAAATGACTCAGCATTCTTTGATAAACATAAGAGCAAAGAGTTTTAAAGGATATAACCATTTGAGTACAGCCTTTGTTTAATGATGCAATAAAAAGAAAGAAGACAAAAATCCCAGAACACGAGATACCTTGTTGAATTTGGAAAAGAAATACTAGCAAGAAAAAAAAGTTATTTATTGTTTTGATTAATGCTTTTTTCCCCTAGTAATTTCTGATATCCTTAAAAATATATGGCATGGGAATTCTTATATTGTAAAAATGTCCATCTGTGCCACTTTTCATGAAGAATGTCTTAGTTACGTAGGATTTTTACATTACAGTTATTCTTCCATTTCAACACTTAGCCAATATTAGTATCTATTGTCTTGCAGTGGAACTTCCCATTTCCTTTGTATGTAAGGTTTTTTTTTCCTGAATATTCGTACGGTTTTACTGTAGTTTTGAATTGAGAGAGAGAGAGGGAAAGAAAGAAAGAAAGAAAGAAAGAAAGAAAGAAAGAAAGAAAGAAAGAAAGAAAGAAAGAAAGAAAAGGAAGGAAGGAAGGAAGGAAGGAAGGAAGGAAGGAAGGAAGGAGAAAAGGAAAGAAGGAGGGAAGGAAGGAAGGAAAGAAGAGGGAAGGAAGGGAGGGAAGAATAAATCAGGAATGGCTTGTAGTTTGTGACAATATAAAAAATCAACATAGACTTTTTACCCCCCCCAATACATTCCCCCAAGATGCTCTGAAACATGAACATTATGAATCTGAGGAACTAAATTAGGAACTCTGAAGGCCTCCTGGGGGTTCCAGGAGGCAGTCCTATCCAATCTGTGGGGTGAGAGTTGAGATCCCCACCTAAGAAAATATGGGTAGGTTTCCACATCCAGGAATTCAACAGGAGACAGCTTCCTGTTGCTCTCTCTGCCCCACATGTCCTAGGGGCTCACTGTTCCTTCCTTAGACAAGTGGGGCACATAGTTAAAGACTGCAGCAGTGCTAATAACCTGCTGTGTAAGGAATACACACAATCAGTTTCAAGGAGCCCCATTCTTCTATGTTTCCTCACAGCTTCATATATATATGAAGAAAAACTTAGTGAACTGAAGATCATGTTGAGAATATCTCCCTATGGAAGTAGAAAATTATAAAGATATAAAATATTTTTAAATGGTAACAAACATTAAAAAGTCATTAGAGGATATTCTAAGTATTATGCTAATAAACTTTAAATTTAGATGCTTACAAAAACAGAGCTTGGCAAAACTAACACAAAGAGAAATAGACCATCTAGTCCTGTTAACTGGTAAACAAACTGAATCTGTAATTATTAAGCCTTTATGAAATAAAGGTACAGGTCTATATAACATCACCAATGAAGTCTTTTAAACATTAGAATAATAATAGTACAGCACAGATTCTTCCAGAAAGTAGAAAAAATGGAATGCTTTTCAAGTGATTTTGTAATTTTGATAGCAAAATCTATTAAGGGTATACATAACTAGACAGGAAAGCTGGCTGTTTGAAAAGATCTCTAGGTGCTCCTGGGTGGTTAAGCGTCTGACTTCAGCTCAGGTCATGATCTCATGGTTTGTGGGCTTGATCTCTGCATCGNATGAAAAAGAAGAGAAAAGAGGGGGGAAAAAGAAAAAAAAAAAAAAAAGGAGGGTCACCTGGCTGGCTCAGTAGGTAGAAAATGTGTCTCTTGATCTTAAAGTTGTGAGTTCAAGCCACATATTGAGTGTGGAGTTCACTTTAGTATATGTGCTGCCGAAGCGAGCACGTGTGGAGCCTACTTTAAAAAAAAAGAAAAAGATAAAAGGAAATGAAAAAAACTTATTTTTAAAAACAGAGTATTGTGAAAGAAACAACAATATATTTAAAAATATGAGAAATGGATAAATTTGAAAGTATGAAACTCTAAAAGTGAGACAGGGAAACTTGAGGGGACCCCATGAGAGAAAAACTATTTTTCCCTTTCTTTTCCAGCCTCTATTCTTATTAGGATGTGAACCCCCACCCCACTTTACACATGCCTCATAATGCAAATGGCCTATGTACTCCTTACAAAGGACAAGGAGTTAATGATTCACTAGAATAAATAACATCTAAGGAAGCAGCTGGTGAGAATGAACTGACAAAGATATCGAATGTGCATTCCAGACCACCAGCGGTAGACATCTCCATGCCAAGACCCCTGGCTCCAAAGAATAACCGCTGGGCTCTCATCTTTGTTCTAACTGGCTCCTGGATGAGTGAGAGCACACTTAACACCAGACCACCACCCTCAATAAAAATCCCCAGACCACTCTCCCCCACCCCCCAAAAAAAACATGAGACACATGCTCTTTTCCTTTCCGAGTCTTCTGGACACTCTGTCTCTATTTCTCTATCTCAGATCTTCAATAAACTCCGCTTTTTTTTAATCTTCTGCTGGCTCATGGTTGTTTTCCAGTCTGCATGAAGCCAAGAGCACTTTTGGCTGGTCCCCCAGGACCCCCTGCCACCAGTCCTTGTGCCGGCATCAAAAGTGGCACAAGAAGAAACAGAAAAATGCTTAGATCAATCTATATTGAAGACATTGAAGTAGTAGTTAAGTTACTTTGTCCCTCTCAGAAATACACACACACACACACACACACACACACTCATGATTTCTTCAATAGGTGTTAAACAAATTTCCATAAAGCAGATGTGTTCTGTATTATATAAATAAACATTAAAAAGTTGAAAAAGAGAGAAAACCTCAATTCATTTCATGTGGCTCCTCCAACTTATATTTTCAAATTAGATAAGAGCAACACAAGAATAAAAAATTAGGCCCATTTTTTCTAAGGAGCCCTAGTACCCAAATCCAAAAAAAAGAAAAAACAAACATTGGCTGAGTTCAACAGAACCTTTAAAAATAAACTTTTCATGTAAAGAAGATGTGGTGTATATGCAATGGAATATTACTCAGCCATAAAAAAGAACGAAATCTTGCCATTCACAATAACATGGATAGATCTAGAGGGTATTGTGTTAATTGGAATAAGTCAGGCAGAGAAGGAAAATTTCGTAGGATTTCACTTATATGTGGAATCTAAAAAACAAAACAAACAAAAACAGAAACAGACTTATAATACAGAGAACAAACTGATGGTTTCCAGAGGGGATGGACAAAATAAGTGAAGGGGATTAAGAGGTGCAGAACTCCAGTTATAAAAATAAGTCACAGCGATATAAAGCATAGTTTGAAATATAGTAAATAATATTGTAATAGCATTGTATGGTGACAGACTTTTAACTACACTTATCATGGTGAGTATTGCATAATGTATAGAATTGTCAAAACACTATGTTGTACAGCTAAAACTAATAGAGCATTGCACGTCAACTGTACATCAGTCAATCAATCAATAGACTTTTTGGCATAATTTGCCAAATTAATACATTTGATATCTCTCAATACATTTAAGAAAAGCATTAGATAATTTTCAATGGTATCAGTTTTACAAAAAATTGTAATAATTTTGATAATGAGATGGATTCGTGTGTTTTAAAAAATTGTTGTAATGTTTATTTATTTTTGAGAGAGAAAGAGAGAGACAGAGTGTGAGCAGGGCAGAGACAGAGAGAGGGAGACACAAAATACGAAGCAGGCTTTAGGCTCTGAGCTGCCAGTACAGAACCTGACATAGGGCTCAAACTCATGGACCACAAGATCATAACCTGAGCCATAGTCAGACCCTTAACAAACTGAGCCACCCAGGTGCCCCTGATTTTTGTTTGCTTTTGTTGTTATCGTTGTTGCTTGAGATGGATTAGTTTTGTATTACTGCAAACAAATTATCACAAATGTAGTGGCTTAAAACATACATTTATTATCTTGTGGTGTCCACGGAATAGGAGGCAGGATATGCCTTAGCTCACATTCTCAAGATCTCATCGGCTGAAATCTACCCTGGTGGTTTGATCAGGGGAGAAGACTTTTCCTAACATATTTCAGTTTATTAGAGAATTCAGTTCCTTCAGGTTGCGGGAATGAAGTCCATGCTTTCTTGTTGTCTAACAGCCAGGGAGTGCTGTCAGCTTCTAGAAGTCCTTGCTATGTGGCTTGCTTCACATGCAATTGACAGCTTGACTATTTGCTTCTTTGAGGCTGGCAAGGCAATCTTTCTTATTATGACTCTCCCTTCAGACGGTCTACACCGTCTTTTAGAGGGCTCCCTTGATTGGGCCAGAGCTATCCAGGATCGCCTTTCTTTTGATGAACTGATAAGGAATTGCAATTAACCTGCAAAATTCCTTTATCTTTGCCATATAAGGTGACTTTATTATCGTAATGAAATTCCACCATATTCACAAGTTTGTGTACACACAAGGGGAGGAGATTACATAATGCATACACTTCAGGGGCCGGGATCTTGGGGGTCATTTTAGAAGTCTGTCTAACACCGTGGGTGAAGATTATATACCAAAATCCTAAAGAAATCATATTTAATCAAGAGGATTTATTTTTTATTTTTATTTAAAAATGTTTAATGTTTACTTAATTTTGAGAGAGAGTGACAGAGCAGGAGTGGGGGAGGAGCCACTGAGAGAAGGAGACACAGAATCCGAATTGGGCTTCAGGCTCTGAGCTGTCAGCACAGAGCCCATTGTGGGGCTGGAACTTACAAACCATGAGATCATGACCTGAGCCCAAGTCAGATGCTAAACAGACTGAGCCACCCAGGTGCCCCAATCAGAAGGATTTATAGTCATTTTCTTTATTCTAGCAATGCCCCTATTTCTGCAGTCTAATGTTGCACCAGAAGTCCAACCTGTTCTACAAAACAAGAATGAAGAGTAGGAGGTCTGAGACCTAGAAAGAAAAGGTTAGATTCTGTAGACAAAATGAATACAAGTTTCTGGAAAGCTTGTGTAGATAATTGATCACTTTTGAAAACCAGTTGCATTTCTCTAGACCTGAGTAGAAACCTAAAAATTATGTAAAAAGGGAACTATTTGCTATAACCAAAAAAAGGTCAATAGTTAAGAATTAGAACAACATAGGGGCACCTGAGTGGCTCAGTTGGTTAAGCATCTGACCTCAGCTCAGATCATGATCTCGCGGTTTGTGGGTTCGGGCCCTGTGTTGAGCTCTGTGCTGACAGCTCAGAGCCTGGAGCCTGTTTCAGATTCTGTATCTCCCTCTCTCTCTCTGACCCTCCCCTGCTCACACTGTCTCTCTCTCTCTCTCAGAAATAAATAAAACATTAAAAAAAGAAAAGAATTAGAGCAGCCATAATGTATATATAACACAGAGTTTTAAAGGGTATAAAAGCTAATGGCTGGGGCAAGTCAACATTAGAAATTCCAGTTCTCTCTATTTTAATGGTTATATTTAATGCAATCCCAATTAAAATGTACGTTTTTAACAAGTCCCCTGTGAGGTCTGATGCTAGTCCTTAGACCCTGCATGGGGAGGTATTCTCCAGGGATGACCTCCTTAAACCCACCATGTTGTTAATAATGTTTTCTCCTTGCTTTATGCTGATATTTACCCATATCAGGAATGAGAGCTTTCACATACAGTGAAATGTAGAGAAAGACTAGTTTTCAGATTTCAGATTTTCCTTGAGAGCAAGAGTGTTCAGACAGTAACCCCTACCAGAAAAAAACAGGGCATGATACACGCCCAAGATCAGATTTGTGGAAAAGGGTCTCAAGTAACAGGTTCATAGTGGAGTCTGAGTGACACACGGATTTGTGTGTGGAAGCCATTTCTTTCATAAGTTTTTATTAAAACTTTCAAGTATAAATCAACATGCAAAGTAATTTGATGCAAAGTATTTTGTACTTCAACAGTTACTACTCTTTAAAACCTTTTAGTTAAATTAAATATTTTTGTGAGACTCTAAGATTCATGTCACTTATATTTTAAAACTTCTTAATACTATGTAAGTTACTGTCTTTGTCTATTTTCTTCAGGCATTGCTTCTTAGATCTTTTCTTTCCTCTTGTAAGCCCTGCATAAAAGTAAGTTTTCTCTTAAATTTCCTTCATACTTGTCTTAGTCAATTGCTCCCTATGGATCAGAGTTATGAGGTTTCTTCTTATTTTTTTGTATTATTACTTTACACAAAAGAGGAATTTTTTTTAAAAAGTCTTGCTTAGACTTAACTTGTGTGGGAAGCAAAATAGTCTAGTTTCTCATCAATGAGTCTGATTTTGTTAGGATTTATAAAAGTGCATGTTGTGTTAACAATGTTATAATTTGATTAAATAAAACTAAATTCTCCACCTTGCTAAGACTTCCACTTTTGTTGTTCAAAATTACTTCTATTGGATAGTCATTTAACAGGGAGGCATCTGTTCTATCTGCCATAATTTTTGTGACAGCCAAAAAGATAAAGCTATTTAGAAGCTTCCCTTTTGACTGTTTTCTACTTAAAGTTTGAAAAAACTTTTCCTAGAAACTGTAAGATAGAAAATTGCCTATAAATGATTTAAGTAGGCTTTGCTTCTAAGCTACTTCAATTCAGTTCATGATTATTGAAAGATGGTCTACTTTTTACTGAAGAAAGCTGTAGCAGTAATTTGCAAATCAAGCCATTGACACAACTGTGACACGTTCAGCAGGTCACGGAAGAGAAACTTGGATTTGAACAGAAGACAATCTTTCATATGGTATTCTTACATTCAATGTTAGTGAATCAGACAATTGTATAGCTGAAAGAGGAATAGAATATAAGTGACTTCACCCTGCCCCACACATTGTAACCCATTCAAAAAAGCCCAGAAAGATGAAAAAGTGTTTAGGTCATAAAATTCCATCATGGCAGATATGGGACCAGAACCCACTTTTCTTACTTGGTAGCCATCAAGCCTAGGATTTTCTGAAGTAGAAATGAGGAATGATGTCAGTAACCTTGCCTCCTCATGCCTCATTTTATAACATATAAAAACATCTCACTTGAAATCATTAGCACCCAGTGCCAAAAAATCTATACTTGCTTTGTTAATTACCCAAAAAGGGCTTCCATCTATTGTCTGGATGGGAATAACAAGAGTTCTTAAAGTCACCACCTGGGTGAGGTGGGCAGTAGGAAAATACTGAAGAACAGGCTTCAGGTTTCCAATTCAGTTCCACAAATGTTTACTGAAGTGAGTTATCATACAGGCACCATAACGAGGGCTAGGCAAACACGGGTGAATAAGAGATGGGATTTGGGGTCAAGGATTTCAGTCTTTATGTGGGATAAATAGGCAGCCACATATGGCTGTATCAGTGCAAAAAAAAAAAAAGTGCTATTTCACAGGAGGCAGAAGAGAGCTGAGTCTTGTACTGAGTGCTGGGAAGCAGGTAAGGATTTGTCCGACAGAGAACAAGGAGCCGGGGGAAGATATTTATGCAGAAGGAGGGGAGTGGGCAGGGGAAAATGCAGTGAAACATCTTGACACACTCAGAATTTTTGTAGTTCAGCTTTGCTGAAGGGTGGAATTTCATAAATGTTTGAAAAGATGATTTTGAAAAATTGATCAGGGCCAAAATTACCAAAGAAGGTGTTAAAGATGTCAAAGGAATTAAAAAAAAATTTGTGTGTCATTATTTATTTTTTAATTTATTTTTAATGAATTTTTAAAAAGCTTATTTATTCATTTTGAGAGAGAGGAGGGGAGAGTCAGAGAGAGAGAGAGAGAGAGAGAGAGAGATTCCCAACCAGGCCCCATACCATCAGCAGAGAGCCAAATGTGGGACTCAGTCCCACAATCATGAGACCATGATCTGAGCTGAAATCAAGAGTCAACTGTTTAACCCACTGAGCCACCCAGGTGCCCTGCCACTATTTATTTTTTAAAAGAATGTTTGCATCAGGAGCCCCTGATAGAACTGATCTAAACTGTGACCCATGGGGCTCCTCGATGGCTCAGTCAGTTGAGTGTCTGACTTTGGCTCAGGTCATGATCTCGTGGTTTGTGAGTTTGAGCCCCACATCAGGCTCTGTGCCAGAAGCTCAGGGTCTGGAGCGTGCTTCGGATTCTGTGTCTCTCTCTCTCTCTCTCTGTCCCACCCCTGTTCACTCTCTCTCTTCCTCTCTCTCTCAAAATTAAATTAACATTAAAAATTAAAAAAAAAACTGTTACCCAATATTTGAATTTAGAGAGACTTGCTGGAGAGGACCACGGTGGCTGTGTATAAGATCCAATGAAAAGGGAACATGAAAATGTCTCTCATGAAAGTGTTTGCCAAAGCAGTGGAACTCAATTCATTTATCACAGCTCAGGGAGAAGGTCCTTGCATAAGACCTAACTCTGACTTCACTTGATATCATTAAATTCTTAAATATGTTCCTGATCGTGTGCAATTGGCATTAAATATAGCAAACATTCCTTCAGGCTTCTGATTTGTATTACAAATCATTTGGCATCATTTGGTAGCAAAAAGGCCATAGGTGTGGGATCAAAAGCAAAGATGTTGGCTATCAGGTATAGCCTTGCAAGGTCTTAAATATTCAGAGGGATCACCACTGTGCGTCTGGACTTTGCCTTCCATCCTCAGAATCTTGGCTGTATCAGTTAGCTAAGGGAAGACACATCATCTGACGGCTGGCTTACATTAAACCGGTTGATAGGGTATGATATGCAAAATGATAGCTTGTGAATTGATGACGCAAAGTGCATCTGTCAGTAGAACAGAATGAATGGACTGTTAAGGGCTTTCATTAAATGAGTCCATTTGATGGAAGCCATCATGGTATGTTTGCCTGTGAATCAGAAATGAAGAGAGGGTGGTCTGTTTATTACCTACCAGAGCAATGTGCTTGATAGAGGGTCCCCAGGGTTTAGGTCTTTCTGAAGACATCCTCTCCCTCCTGGGACCACACGTAGAAGGCCATGAGGATGCTGACACTGACTGTCCATGTTCGTTGTCTATTGTGTGTAGGATTATTGCACCTTTCTGCAAGACCATATGTCTGTCCACATGCACCTATAGCATGCACAAAACAGTGAAAGAGAATATTCAATGCTTGGTTTTAATTAATTTAGGAATACATTTTCCACTATTTTCGCACATTATTAGTGTGTTGCTGGAATGTTTGAATTGGTGAGTTGCCACCTATGATGGACTGCCATTCTTTTAGGAACCACCCAATGTAGAAGTGATGGGGGGAAATCCATGGCATAAACATGGAGGCAGAGGGGCGCCTGGGTGGCTCACTTGGGTAAACATCTGACTCTTAGTTTCAGCTCAGGTCATGATCTCGCAGTTTCATGAGTTCAAGCTCCACATCCAGCTCTGCGCTGGCAGCACAGAGCCTGCTTGGGATTTTCTGTCTCCCTTTTTCTCTGTCCCTCCTCCACTTGTGCTGTTCTGTGTCTCTCAAAAGAAATAAACAACAACAACAAGAACATGGGAGCAGAGATTCGTGAAAATCTAGTCCTTGTCTGAATACATTTTTAGAATGTCAGGAATATTAAGTTATTGTGGACCAAAACAAGGTTGAGGTATGTGAACAGGAAGCAAAGTCCTCATATTTTATAGAAGGGAGCCAAGAAATGCTATTTTATTTATGTATCTATTTATTTATTTATTTAATGAATATAATTTATTGTCAAATTGGCTTCCATACAACACCGAGTGCTCATTCCAACAAGTGTCCTCCTCAGTGCCCATCATCCACTCTCCTCTCTCCCCAACACCCATCCACCTTCAGTTTGTTCTCTGTATTTAAGAGACTCTTGTGGTTTGGCTCCCTCCCTCTCTGTTTGTATCTATTTTTTCCCTTCCCCTCCCCCATAGTCTTTCCCTAGTTTCTCAAGATCCACATATGAGTGAAAACATACAGTATCTGTCTTTCTCTGACTGACTTATTTCACTCAGCATAATACCTTCCAGTTCCATCCACGTTGCTACAAATGCATGATTTCATTCTTTCTCATTGCCAAGTAGTTTTCCATTGTATACATAAACCACATCTTCTTGATCCATTCATCAGTTGATGGACATTTAGGTTCTTTCCATAATTTGGCTGCTGCTATGAACATTGAAAGTGCTGCTATGAACATTGGGGTACATGTGCCCCTATGCATCAGCACTCCTGTATCCCTTGTGTAAATTCCTAGCAGTGCTATTGCTGGGTCATAGGGTAGCTCTATTTTTAATTTTTTGAGGAACCTCCGCACTGTTTTCCAGAGCAGCTGGCCCAGTTTGCATTCCCACCAACAGTGCAAGAGGGCTCCCGTTTCTCCACATCCTCGCCAGCATCTATAGTCTCCTGATTTGTTCATTTTAGCCGCTCTGACCAGTGTGAAGTGGTAGCTCAGTGTGGCTTTGATTTATATTTCCCTGATGATGAGGGACACTGAAGAAATGCTATTTTAAAATTTTGACATTAAATGCATGTAAAATCCAACAGGAACAACTTATACAATAAAACATGAGAGCTGTGTTGGTCTACTCATTTCAGACTCTAAAATAAAACAAAATGCAGCACATATAGCAAAACGTAAAGTAGGGCAAACCTAAACTCAGCAAGTATAACGTAGTAGGAAAACCTTTAAGGAGAAGACAATTACTATATCTTCTTGGATACGAGTATCAACTACCTGTACAAACAGGGGCTTCTCGGTGTCAGGACGACAATGCTTGGAACAGGATTAGGACCTTAGATGAGGTGTGACCACGGCAAGTATTGGTGGCACCCACAAAAAATGAGGCTCTCTCGTGTGTCAGATGAGAGACAATTACTTCCAGATCCAACACTAACAGTTTGAATTTTTTAAAGACTTTTCTATCATTTCAATTATTTTGTAAAGACACATGCATTCAAAGAGCATTATTATTTGCTATTAGAAATGGCAATTTCGCATCGTATGAAATATTGAAGAAAAAAAGAGATTTATAGTGAAAGGTGAGTGATTTTAGGAACATTAGGGCGAAATAATTATTTCTGAAGAACAATGCGTTTCTGTCTCTCTCAGTACTATTAAATCAAATATGATTAACTTTAATTCATGAGTAGAAGAAACAAATATGGACCATTTAATTTGGAGGAGGAGATCTCACTGAATGGTGGGGAAAGTATTCGTGACAAAAAAGGTTTTATTTGTGTTATTTAATCTTTTTTCTCTTTTTAATTTTCATAGCACCCTTTGGGTGCAAAGCATTACGAATCCCTACCCCATGCCACTTACATATTTGATTGGAAAACTATCTTAAAAGGCCTGTTGTTGTTGTTTTTTTAATTAGGTTATCTTTTGTTTCAAATAGTTTGGAACCCTCAGAAACCAAGAGCGACATGCACAGCATTAGCTAATCGATTGTAAATGACAGGAATCTTCTGGGCACACAGCCTTTATTTCACCCTCTTGGTTAACATTCGCTCTTGGTAAAGGTTTGATATTTCTCCTTGCCTTTTCGTTACCAACTGTGACACTAATAGGGCTTAATTTCTTCTCACAATTCTTATAGACACATTTCTGAGTCAACTGAAAAAAATTTTTCTATGCTGGAAGAGTTAATTAAGGTTGGCAAACTTTTCATCGAAGCATTGAAAATTAGTTACTTCAGCTACTTCATATTTCAAAGTGGAATCTAATTTTAATACAAAATGAAACCGAAGGAAAGTCTCCAATATCTTTTTAAACGCTGCTCCATGCTGTGGATGTGGCCCAACGTGGCCCACAGCAAGCCGTTGCTGGAGGGTTGATGGGTTTGCCTCAGAAGTAGGTGGCATGTGGAAGGAATCTCTTGGCTCTAAGGCATGTTACTTGTCTGGCAAACATGGCAGATAGGTCTGTATGAAGGTGATACTATATGCTCTACTTTTGTAAGTCAGAGTTCCTTTTGCCTTTTACTACTTGATGTACCCATGGTCCACTCATCTGTTACTGCTGGGTGCAGGGCCCCTTTTGCGTGGCCTTTAACAGTCTCAGAATGACTGCAGTGATTCAGGGCCTCTGTTAACCCAGGTGCTGAGCACGCGGTTTTGGAAGGTTCCATTCTCTACTAGCTCACCTGTCCGGGAAAAGTGAGCTTGTTCAGGGAGACTGAGAGCAGGAAAACGGGTCATACATCACTGAAAGGACACAGGGTTGACCAGGCAGCATCAGGCCAAAAGAAGGGGGGATGTGAGCCGCAAGCTGGCAAAAGTCTTTTGAGAAAAGTTTGTCCCTAACGTTGATTTTGAAGGTTTCATTAGGCTACATTGTCTCTTTTTTTTTTTAAGAGAAAAAGTGTTGAAAGAATTTTTTTAATGTTTACTTATTGTTGAGAGAAAGAGAGACACAGAGTGTGAGTAGGAGAGGGACAGAGAGAGAGGGAGACACAGAATATGAAACAGGCTCCAAGCACTGAGCTGTCAGCACAGAGCCCAACAGGGGCTCAAACCCGTGAACTGTGAGGTCATGATCTGAGCTGAAGTCAGGCGCTTAACCGACTGAGCCACCCAGACACTACAAGAAAAAAGTATCTTTTTAATGTCTATTTATTTATTTTGAGAGAGAGAGAGAGAGAGCAAGGGAGGGGCAGAGAGAGAGGGAAAGAGAGAGAGATCTCAAGCAGGCTCCAAGCTATCAGCACAAAGCCTGACCTGATATCCATGAAATCATGACCTGAACTGAAATTAAGAGTATGAAGCTTAACTGACTGAGCCACCCAGGCGCCCCTACATTGCATTTAAGAAAAAAAGATTATAGCTTATTTTACTTTTGAGATAGAGAAAGACAGAGCATGAAGGGGAGGGGCAGAGAGAGAGGGAGACACAGAATCCGAAGGCTCTGAGCTGTCAGCATGAACCATGAGATCTGACCTGAGCCAAAGTTGGACGCTTAACCGACTGAGCCACCCAGGCGACCCACACATTTCATCTTTGAATATGTTACTTGCTTTGGGGCACCTGAGGGGCTCCGTCCTTTAAGTGACCGACTTCGCTCAGGTCAAGATCTTGCAGTTTCCTGAGTTCAAGCCCACATCTGACTCAGCGCTACCAGTGCAGAGCCTGCTTGAGATTCTCTCTCTCAGTGCCTCTCTCACTGCCCCTCTCCTGTTCATGCTGTCTCTCTATCTCTCAAATAAATAAGTTAATTAAAGAAAATGTTACTTGTTAGTGTCTGGCTTCACAGGTTTACCTTTCTGATTATCATGTTCAGATTTTACTGCGTATCTTATCTGTGTCTGCTTATTTGATATTGCAAATTATGGTAATGTTTTCCTAATCTTAATCCATTCCTAAAACCATTTTTTTGGTCGTTGCAAATTGTTTTTACATAATATTGTAGGAAATTATTAATATCTTACTTAGAATTTTTGCATCTTAGGTGATGTGTTTCTTTTTGTGAGCCATCTCTATCGGGTTTTATTGTGTGTGCTATTTTTGTTTTAAGGAAAACATAGCAACAAACCCATAGAAATATTAGGAACTTTAAACAGTGTGGTGGGTATTGATTCGTCCAAAGTTTTTATTTCTTACTTGGGCCTACTTTGTTTGTTTGCTGGTTATTGCTTCATGAAAGTTGAGACAATGCAAATTTTAGGCTAAACAAAGTAGTCAAATATAATGTTCTAACTCTAGACCATTAAGAAATTTGTTCAAGGGGCGCCTGGGTGGCTCCGTCAGTTAAGCATCTGACTTCGGCTCACATCATGATCTCATGATTCCTGAGTTTGAGCCCCGTGTCGACCTCTATGCTGACAGCTCAGAACCTGGAGCCTGCTTCAGATTCTGTGTCTCCCTCTCCCTCTGCCCCTTCCCTGCTAGTGCTCTCTCTCTCTCTCAAAAATAAACATTAAAAAAAAGAAAAAGAGGTCTGTTCAAATGGTACACAAGGTTAGTAAGCAGTCCCCCATCTTTGGGGTCAGGATATATTCTTTTTCGTTTTCTACTCCCCACAAATACTTATTAGATGACAGCATACTCCATCTAAAAATTATTCCAGAATCCTTTGTGATAACGTGTAAACCGGCACTTCCAAGCAATTCATGTTCAGGGAACAGGCAGCTTTGGTACAGCTGTGTCAATCACTATGTTAGTACCTTGCGGGGACAAACCTGAGTTTGTCCTACTGTATCCACTGACTTCCATTCTGTGAATGTGAATCAGGTTTCAGCTAACTGTCTCTTTCTCCATCTTCACTGGCCCTTGTTTAGTGCTGTTCATCATGTCTGGCCTGAGTCTTTTACCAGCCTGTTAGAAAGTTTTTTATCTCTATTCTTACTCCATTCCAACTAATTATCAATTCCATAACTGAAGAAAATTTTCAAACATGCAAATACAATAATGCTAGTTCTCTACTGATCCCTGATACTCTTCCATTGTTCTTAAAATAAACTCTGGCCTCCTTAGGATGGCGATATGCGGGCGGACCTCAACACCTGGCCCCACCCCCAGGCCAGCCTCCTCTTCCAGGCTCCTGAGTTCATTCTGGAAAGATGTGTCAGAGTGCGCTCAGTGCCTGCCTACCCCCCTCTCTCACCACTGTTCATTTCTGCCTCCCATTATTTTTTCACGTACCATCTTCATAGGTGTTCTCTGTAACAGCTGTGCCATTTTATTGTAAGACATTATTTTAGTCTCTTTACTGTCCAGTAATTTCTATACTTGAGATACGAAAGTCAAGTTAATTCTTGTTCAAAGCCCAGAACTATACACCGATGGCTATTTCAGTGCCTGACATATAGTACGTAGTAACTGTTCAAAAATATGTAATAACATATATGTAATAACAAGGAAATAAGGAAAATAAAAAACTATAGGATTCTCTGAGAGATATGATTGAAGATGTGGATAAATTGAACATATATTCTCTATATGAGAAAACCTGTTTGCTTAAATAAGATTGTATAATAAATACAGCCACAAAAATTTTAGAATAGATGGTGGAACTTAAAAAAAAAAGTATTTTAAAGTTCATCTGGATGAATAGACACAAAAGAAAAGAATGAACATTTTAAAAGCAATACGGGGGTGTTATAGTCTAACCAGACATTAAAATGCATAATAAAACTAAAATAATTCAAATAATGTGCTTCTTTAGCAGAAATAAACAGAAGGATTAATTTAACAGAATAGAACTTTCAGAAATAATTCTAGGCACAAATAAAATTGGGTGAAGATAGAATGAGAGGCTAAATGAGTGTTGTGATAACTGAATAACCAACTGTAAAAAGATAAAATTAGATTCTCAAATCCTGTACATAAAAGCTAACAATTTTATTATGAAAGTGTAAGTATTTATAATTGAATTTGCATGTCATTGTTGGCTAGGCAAGGGTTTTTTAAGCAAGACACCAAAGGCAAAAACCATGGATATTTAAAAGATAAATGTGACTCCAGACATTTTAAAATATAGAAAGCTTCTACAAGTAAAGGTAGAAGACTTTTACCCACCATTCATTCATTCATTCATTCATTTTCACCTCTGGCACTGCTGAACATGGCTACCTGGGGAGGAAGCCTTATCCATCATTTCTAAACATAATTTCAATATAAGTGCCACATCCTAGGTTAATAGCCCTCATGGTTAGGCTTACTTCCAAATCACTCAGAAAATAAGGACAACATAGAATAAAAGACCAATGGCAAGAATTTTCAAAATATGCAGGGTGGGGGAAAGAGGTCCCATTAATTAATTAATGTAAGAAAAATTTATCAAAATATTATTCTCCATGTTTTCCTATAATTAACATTTCATTTGGAAAACTGAAAATGGAAATTATAAGTCAATTTTAGCAATAATAATATTTCCACATATATAGGATGAGGCCCAAACTATCCTCATTTAAAATGCAAAGGCTTAACACTTTTGTATTACAGGAGTGTAGTGAATTTGTCTATACTGAAACACAGTAATCACTGTTTATTCATCCAATCCACAACTGTTTTGTAAGTATCTTTTATAAATCAGCCACTTTTCCAGGCCCTTGGAAAGATTCCTGACAGCACAGAGCCTTTCAGCTTATTCTTCTGCCTTCTTCTGATTTGGAGACCAATGAGAAGAGAAATTTCTTATGAAAGGTACCCACAATAAGTAAAAAGTAAATGTAGAGCATTACTGAAGCTCAGCTATGTACCCTCCCACTGCTCAATGTTGGGGATGTAATTGGAGCTCCTCAAGCAACAGCTTCTGGTTCATATCTTCCCAGGATAAGCAAGTGGTGATAGCGGGGTAGGCACAGACTAATCGCTAGAGTAAAACTTCCAGCTCAGAGGGATTCTCCAAAGGAACATTACCAGTTCAGTTACCGGTGCCGTATCCCGGAGGAAAGCCCTGACATGGGGATGCACTGCAACGTGGTTCAAGAAAATTGCTATTCTCTTAAACTTACAGCTATTATATCATATTTATTTGAATACCTTGGACACTGTCAGTGCCTGATTTGATTTTCCTTATGAGAGAGAGAGAGAGAGAGAGAGAGAGAGAAAACAGACTTCAAGAACCTGTATTATAGGCACCTTTGGCTATCCTTTTGTGCCTCACACCACGACTAGAACATTACTGCATTGAAGTGTGCAAGCACTTCTCTTGAAACCAGTATTGAAGAGGCACCAGTATGCAAAAACAAGGCTGAGTGACATACCAAGGGCAACAAAAATATGCAATTACCACCCAGGGGAATAAATTAGACACTATCAGCTGCTAATGTAAAGGTTCCTAAGATAAACAGCACTGTAACAAACCCCTGTTTTATGGTGACAAAGTATGCCTGTGAATTGATTTCAGAAAGAAAAGAATGTAATTCCTACAACGAAGCTTTGACTACATGAGCTTTCTAGAATGTGATTTCAGTCCTGGGGAAAACGACAGGGGTGGGGGGAAGGGTGGGAGACACAAATCTCAAATAGGTCATCTCTAAGCAGAGTAGAGTCATAAAATGTAAATTGGGCAGAAGAAAACTGGAGAAGATATACACACACATGTGTATACAAACACACACATACATACTATCATATGTATAGCATATAGCATAAATATACACAAACATGTGTATAGTTACTGTATACACATGCATGTATATATTGTAAACACATATAGTGTTATATTGGTTTCAGGAATAAAATATGGTGTTTCAACAATTCTATACATTACTCAGTGCTCAGCATGATAAGCATGCTTTTTAATTCATATCACCTCTTTCCTTACTGTTCCACCCACCTCCTTTCTCTGGTAACCATCAGTTTGTTCTGAAAAGAGTCTGTTTCTTGGTTTCTCTCTCTCTTTCTATTTTTCCTTTACTCATTTGTTTTGTTCCTTAAATTCTACATACAAGTGAAATCATATGGTCTTTGCCTTTCACTGACTTAATTTGCTTAGCATTATGTTATCTGTATATAATGTTGCAAATGGAAAGATTTCATTCTTTTTTATAGCTGGATAATATGCCATTGTATATATTTACCACTTCTTCTTTATCCATTCATCTATCAATAGACAACTCAGGCTGTTTCCATAATTTGACTCTTGTATATAATGCTGAAATAAACATAGGGGTGCATGCATCCCTTTGAATTAGTGTTTTTGTATTTTGGGGGTAAATGCCCAGTAGTGTGATTACTGGATCATAGGGTAGTTTTATTGTTAACAAATTTTCCCTTTTTCTTTTTTTGAAATTTAAATTTTAATTAATATACAGTGAAATATTGGTTTCAGAATTCAGTGATTCATCATTTACATACCAACACCCAGTGGTCATCATAGCAAGTACCCTCCCCACTACCCATCTAGCCCATCTCCCACCCAAGTTGCCTTGTCAACCCATAGTTTACTCTCCACCATTAAAATCTCTTGTGGTTTGTTTCTCTCTCTTCTCTTTTTCATCCATTTCCCATGTGTTCATTGTTTTGTTTATTAAATTCCACATTAAGCTATTTGTATTTCACCAATTGACTTATTTTGCTTACCGTAATACATTCTAACTCCATCTACATTGTTGCAAATGGCAAGATTTCATTCTTTTTGATGGCTAAGTAATATTCCATTGTATATTCCAACATCTTCTTTATTCTTTCATCAGTTGATGGACATTTAGGCTCTTTTCATAGATTGGCTATTATTGATAATGCTGCTATAAATCTTGGGGTGTATGTGGCCCTTCAAATCTATAATTTTATATCCTTTGGGTAAATACCTAATAGTGCAATTGCTACAATGTAGGGGAATTACATTTTTAGGTAATTGAGGACCCCTCATACTATTTTCTATTGAGATATGGTTCTAATCCTTTCTTTTATTAATGTGGTGCATCACATTGATTGATTTGCCAATGTTGAACGACCCCTATAGCCCAGGAATAAATCCCACTTGATTGTGGTGAATAATTCTTTTAATATACTATTGAATTCAATTTGCTCATATCTTGTTGAGAATTTTTGCATCCATGTTCATCAGGGATATTGACCTGTAATTCTCCTTTTTAGTGCAGTCTTTGGTTTTGGAATCAAGATAATGCTGGCTTCATAGAATGGAAGTTTTTCTTCAATTTCTATTTTTTGGAACAGTTTGAGAAGAATAGATACTTACTCTTCTTTAAATGTCTAGTAGAATACTCCTGGGAAGCCATCTTGTCCAGGACTCTTGTTTGTTGGGAGATTTTTTTATCACTGATTCCATTTCTTTGCTGTTATAGGTCTGTTCAAATTTTCTTCCTGTTTCAGTTCTGGTAGTTTATTAGTTTCTAGGAATTTGTCCATTTCTTCCAGATTGCCCAATTTGTTGGCATGTAGTTTTTCATAGTATTGTCTTATAATCATTTGTATTTCTGTGGTGTTGGTTACTCCCTCCTCTTTCATTTGTGATTTTATCTGTTTCTGCCTTTCACATTTCCTTTTGATAACTCTGGCTTCGTTAATACTTTCCAAGAACCAGATCTTAATTTTGTTGACCTGTTCTGTTTTTGTTGTTTGTTGTCATTGCTGTTTCTGTATCATTGATTTCTGCTTTAACCTGTATTATTTCCCTTCTCTGCTGGCTTTAGGCTTTATTTACTATTTCTTTTCTAGTTCCTTTAGATGGAAGGTTAAGTTATATATTTCAGACCTTTCTTGCTTCTTGAGATAGGCCCAAATTGCAATGTATTTTCCTCTTACGACTGCTTTTGCTGCATCCCAAAGGGTTTGGACTGTCATGTTTTCGTTTCTATTTGCTTCCGTGTATTTTTTAAATTCCTTCTTTAATTTCCTGATTAACCCTTTTATTCTTTAGTAGAATACTCTTTAGCCTCCATGTACTTGAGGGCTTTTAAAATTTTTTCTTGTAGTAGACTTCAAGTTTCATAGTATTGTGCTCTGAAGATATGCATGGTATGATCTCAATCTTTTGGTATTTGTTGGGGGATGATTTGTGACCCAGTATGTGATCTCTTCTGGAGAATGTTCCATGTGCACTTGAAAAACATGTGTGTTCTGCTGCTTTAGGATAAAATGTTCTGAATATATCTATTAAGTCTCTCCAGTGTAGCATTTCCTTGTTTTCTTAGATGATCTGTTCATTGCTGTAAATGTCCATTGCTATTAAAGTCCCCTACTAGTATTATATACTAGTAAAGTGAGTTTCTTTATGTCAATGATTAATTGATTTATATATTTGGATTATCCATGTTGGGGACATAAATATTTACAATTGTTGGATCTTCTTGATGGATAGAATCCTTAATTAGGATATAATGCCCTTCTTCATCTCTTGCTTTAAAATCTAGTTTGTCTGATATAAATATGGCTACTCTACCTTTCTTTAGATCTCCATTAGCATGATAGATGGTGTTAGTGGTCACAAACTTTTATAGTTTTTTGTTTCTCTAAGAAACTCTGTATCTCCCTATCTCCTATATTGAATGACAGCCTTGCCAGATAGAGTATTCTTGGATGCATTTTTTTTTTTTCTGTTCAGCACTTGGAATATGTCTTGCCCCTCCTTTCTGGACTGCCAAGTTTCTGTAGACACGTCTGCTGCAACCCTGATCTGTCTTCCCTTGTAGGTTAAGGACTTTTTTCCCCTGCTGTTTTCAGCATTCTTTCCTTGTCTGTGCATTTTGTGAATTTGACTATGATATGTCTTGGTGATTGCCGATTTTTGTTGAATTTAATGGGAATTCTCTGTGCTACCTAGATTTTGAAGCCTGTGTTCTTGCCCAAATTAGGGAGATTTTTAACTATCAGCCACCACGTTCACTGGTATAAGAAAAAAATATTCCAGCTGAGGGTAGCAAACCCTGGCCCCAGCTGTGTTTTGAGACCTACATAACCTCTGAGCCCCTGCCACTGCAGGGAGGTGCAACTCTTTCCTGGGACAAGCTGGTCACTGGCACGGCAAGACCCTCCCCCAGAAGATGAGTATGGGCGTCTCTGAAGTGTGGAGTTTTGAAACACAGCCATGCCTGAGATAAAGCTCTGGAGAGAGGTGCCACTTGGTAGACGGAGAGCTTGGACACAGACAGGTTGATGATGGAGATGGGGAACACAGAAGGGGATTGATTGCACATCTGTGAGGGCCTGAACTTCCTGCTCTGCAGACTACAGAGCAGGATGAAGCCATTTTCACCATTAGCTCACCAACACTGACCAAGTCCAGTGAGCTAAACAGTGCTACCAAGTGGAGAACAGAGGCATTACACCGGGCCCTGCACTCCCTGTGGCTTCCAAGTACGTGTCCAGTAGGGCAAGTCACCTGAGAATCAGACAGCAGTCCTCTCCTCCAGAGACCAGCACAGATGCCTTCCATGAACTTGGTCTACTGGCCATAGACTGCTGGAAAGTGTCAGCTCTACAGGAAAGTGGGTGTAGCTTCATGTGGGGATTTTTTGTTTGTTCATTCTCTTGCACATTTTTGTTGTTGCTGTTGCTTCTGGTTTTGCTGTTTTGTTGTGGTTGCTGTTTTTCTTTTGTTGCTTGGGTTCAGAAAGAGGAAAATTTTTTATTTTATTACTCTTTTATTTTTTTTTACATCTTTACTTTTTAATTTTTTCTCTCTTCCTTTTTTTTTTTTTCTATCCAGCTTCTCTTAATAAACAGACCCAAAGTCACCTAGGATATAATTTCCTTCATTTGACTTTTCTTTATTTTTAAATTTTTATTTCGTTCAATTATTATTATTTGCTGGGAGCCGCACTGGCCTCTCTGCTGGCAGTCACAGCAAGGAAATGGCAGTGTTTGCACAGCTCCTGCCATGAGAAACAAAAACTGGGATCTCCTTCTGCTACTACTGGCTCATGTTGGAAATGAGCCTGCGGGTATTGACCAGGCCTCACAATATTCCATATCAGACCCATATTCCGAACACAGATACCACATAAGGAAAAGCATATTCCTGCCTTTACAAGAGAGATTTTAGATGAGAGCTCTATGGGTGATTGTCAAAAGCCTCTTCCTATGGGCCTTGCATATCAAAGACAATTGAGCCTGGCCCCTAGACAAAGAGCCTAATTTAGAGTTTAGGAACAAGCAGGGGTAGAACTTAACACTTACAGCTTCTTCTAACTGGTGATGTATGGCAGTCCCTTCCCCAAGGCATACCTTCTGCAAACATCCTCCCTTACAGGTGGCTGGGATGAGGATAGAAAAGAGTAGCTAACACATAACCCAAAAGCAAAAGGCTAACACATTTAGGGCCCCCGTGGTGTTCACACATTCAGCATCAAATAGGTTTCCACAAACTAACCAGTTCAAAAACATTCATCCTCTTGAGAGCCAAACAGAATAATTCCTAGCCTAACTATTTACTACTTAACATATATATGTCATCCTATTTTTTCATTAAGAGCATCCTGTTATTTCCTTAGTTGTAAAATTCAACCTCACTATGATTGAGGTAATTCACAAAAGGCTTCCCATTGTAAAAATTCCTTTTTCTGATCTCATATTGTTCTTGAACCTTTAAATAAAGACACCAAAACCGACAGGACAGAGATGCCTGCCTGGTGATCAGAAAGAATCTTGGGGCTCTCTCACTCTCTCGCCGACACCATCCATCCTTCAGGGACCCCTGGACCTGTCGGATTCGGCCTCCGACAATTATTGCTGATTTTTCTTCTTCCAAAATGACAAGATGGAGGAATTTACCTGCAAATAAAGAACAGGAAGAAATGATGGCCAGGGATTAGGTCAATGCAGATATAAGTAAGATGTCTGAATAAGAACTTAAAACAATGATGATTATATGGATACTAGCTGGACTTGGGGGAGAAAAAGCATAGAAGACACCAGAATCTCTCTCTGCAGAGATGAAAGAACTAAAAGGTAGTCGGACCAAAATTAAAAATGCTGTAACCAAGATGCAAACCCATATGGAAGTCACAGAAATGAGGATGGACAAGGCGGAGGAGAAAATTAGCAATATAGAATATAAAATTACATAAAATAAAGAAAGGGTTCTTACACCCAAGGTGAGCCTGTATCACCCACTTATTCATCTGCCCGGGGGATCCTCAGACTACACTGCCTGTTCCCAGAGGCTCCTCCTTTCTTCTCACTGGGGCACCTCCGATGTCTGACCTTTGAAACTTTAGACTCTTTGCTCCTCTGTTTATAAAAACTGGCAGTATTGAAACTATCTCCTTTTTCCCCAGTCAATGGTTCTGGGGAATCTTTTTCTTGTGCTGTCCTCTGTGTGTGTTTTCACTCTTTGTCTCTAGCTGCTTTCAGCGGGAAATGCTTTCTTGCACAAACCCAATGTGCTGCTCTCTCTCTCCCTCTGTCTTTCTCTTCTCCACAAAAATGGCTCCTTCCCTTCTGCAGCACTGGTTCTTCCCCCCCAACAATCTTCCTCTCCACACCGTGTGCTTGCCATGTTCTTTCCCTCAAATGATGCAGACTGTTCTGTTAATCCTCAGATAGATTTCCTAGGTGCTCAAAATGGTTTGGTGCTGACCTAGCTGTCTTCAAGAGACGAGATAACTCCAGGGTTCCCTTACTACTTTGCCATCTTAACTTGAATTTTCTTTTTTATTATTTTTTTAATTAACTTTTTGAGGACGCTCCATTCTGTTTTCACAGTGGCTGAAGCAGTTTACATTCCTACCAACAGCTCACAAAAGTTCTTTTTCCTCCACACCCTCACAACACCTTTCGTTTCTTATGTTTCTTATTTTCAGTATTTGAAAAGTGTGAGGTGATATCTCATTGTAGTTTTGGTTTGTATTTCCCTGATGATCAGTAATGTTGAGCATTTTTTTATGTGTCTGTTGGCCATCTGGATATCTTATTTGGAGAAATGTCTGTTTATGTCTCCTTCCCAGTTTTGAATTGTATTATTTCTTTTTTGGGTGTTGAATTGTATCCATTTTTTATATATTTTGGATAATAATTCTTTACTGGATATGTCATTTGCAAATATCTTCTCCCACTCAGTAGGTTGCCTTTTAGTTTTGTTGAATGTTTCCTTAACAGTGCAGAAGCATTTTATTTTGATGTAATAACAATAGCTTATTTTAGCTTTTATCTGCCTTGCCTCCAGAGACATATCTAGAAAAATGTTGCTATGGCCAATGTTAGAGAGATTACTACAAGCATTTTCTCCTAGGAGTTTTATGGTTTCAGGTCTCATATTTAGGTATTTAATCCACTTTGAGTTTAGTTTTGTGTATGGTGAGCGAAAGTGGTCCAATTTCATTCTTCTGCATGCTTCTGTCCGGTTCTCCCAGCACCATTTGTTAGAAAGACTGTCCTTTTCCCATTAATTCCTCCTTTGTCAAATATTAATTGACTGTATAATGGTGGGTTTAATAAAACTTTGGTTTTGTTTTTCAAGATTGTTGTGGCTATTCGAGGTGTTTTGTGATTCCATACAAATTCTAGAGTTGTTTGTTCTAGTTTTGTGAAAAGTGTGCTTGGTATTTTGATAATGATTGCATTAAATGTGCAAGTTGCTTTGGGTAGTATAGATATCTTAACAATATTTGTTCTTCCAATCCATGAGCATGGAGTATCTTTCCATTTTTTTGTGTCATCTTAAATTTCTTTCACCAGTGTTTTATAGTTTTCAGAATACAGGTATTTCTCCTCTTTGGTGAAGTTTATTCCTAAATATGTTATTGTTTCTGGTGTAATTGTAAATGGTATTATTTTTTTAATTTCACTTTTTTTTGCTTTATTATTAGTGTATAGAAATGCAACAGGTTTCTGATCACTGATTTTGTATCCTGTGACTTTACTATATCAGATCTAGTAATTTTTTAGTATATAGTTTTTTTTTGAGTTTTCTATATATAGTATTATGCAATCTGAAAATATTGAAAGTGTTACTTTATTTTTTCCAATTGGAATGACTTTTATTTCTTTTTGTTCCCCAATTATTGTGGCAAGGACTTTTAAATAAAAGTGGTGAGAGTGGACATCCTTGTCTTGTTCCTGATCTTAGGGGACATGCTATCAGTTTTTCACCATTGAATATGATGTTAGCTGTGAGTTTTTCACATAAGGAACTTTCATCAAGGCCTTTAATAGGTTGAGGTAGTTCCCCTTTAAACCTCCTTTGTTGGGAGTTTTTATCACAAGTGCATGTTGTACTTTGTCCAGTGTTTCTTTTCTTTTTTTTCCTGCATCTATCGAAATGATCATAAGGTTATTATCCTTTCTTTTCTTGATGTGATGTATCACACTGCCTTGTAAATATTGTACCACCCTTGCAACCAAAAAATAAATACCATTTGATCAGGGTGAGTGTTTTTTTAAAAATGTTTTTGTTGGATTTGGTTTGCTAGTATTTTATTTAGAAGTATCCATGTTCATCAAGCATATTGGCCTGTAGTTCTCTTTTTTAGTAGAGTCTTTATCTGGTTTTGATTCTTCTTTAAATGTTTTCTTGGGAAACTATCTGGCCCTAGACTTTGTTGGGATTTTTTGGTTACTGACTCAATTTCTTTTCTGGTTATTGATCTGCTCAAGTTTTCTTTTTGTTTCTTTTTAAAATTTTTTTAATGTTTTATTTATTTCTCAGAGAGAGAGAGAGAGAAACAGCGTGAGCATGGGCGGGTCAGAGAGAGAGAGGGAGACACAGAATCTGAAACAGGCTCTGGGCTCTGAGCTGGCTGTCAGCACAGAGCCTGATGCAGGGCTCAAACCCATGAACTGTGAAATCATGACCTGAGCCCAAGTTGGACGCTCAACCAACTTAGCCACCCAGGCTCCTCTCAAGTTTTCTATTCTTGTTTCAGTTTTGGTAGTTTATATGTTTCTAAGAATTTGTCCATTTCCTCCAAGTTGCCCAATTTGTTGGCATATAGCTTTTCATAATAATCTCTTACACTTGCTTGTATTTCTGTGGTATTGGTTGTCATTTCTCCTTTCTCATTCATGATTTTATTTATTTGGTTCCTTTCTCTTTTCTTTCTGATAAGCCTGGCTAAAGGTTTTCAAAGAAGCAGCTCTTGGTTTAAAATTTTTTTTTAATGTTGATTTATTTTTGAGAGAGACAGAGATAGAGTGTGAGCAGGGGAGGGTCAGAAAGAGAGGGAGACACAGAATCTGAAACAGCCTCCAGGCTCTGCGCTGTCAGAATAGAGCCCAATGCAGGGCTCAAACTCAGAGACTGAGATCATGACCTGAGCTGAGGTCAGACACTTAAACAACTCAGCCACAGAAGTGCCCCGAAAGAGTATATGACTGTTGATCTCAAAGTCATGAATTTCGACCCATGTTGTATGTAAAGATTACTTAAAAATATA
Organism: Crocuta crocuta; assembly: GCF_008692635.1. Classification (NCBI taxonomy): domain Eukaryota; kingdom Metazoa; phylum Chordata; class Mammalia; order Carnivora; family Hyaenidae; genus Crocuta; species Crocuta crocuta. The sequence continues at coordinate 284,838 of NW_027530353.1, read as the reverse complement.
TATATATTTTTTAAAGCTAAAAAATGGACCCACTCTTTACTGCCTACAAGAGACTGATTTCAGACCTAAAGTTATTGCACATTGAAAATAAGGGGATGGAGAACCATTTAAATTGCAAATGGATGTGAAAAGAAAGCTAGCTTAGCAATACTTACATAGGACAAAATAGAGTTTAAAACAAAGACTATAACAAGATCCAAAGAAGGGCACTATATAATAATAAAGGGGACAATCCAACAAGAGTTTATAACAATTGTAAATATTTTTGCATCCAATTTGGGAACACCAATATGTAAAAATAAAAAATACATATATAAAAAATATGAGCTTAAAGGAGCAAATTGATAGTAATGCAATATCAGTGGGGGATTTAAACACCCCACTTAATCAATAGAAAAACCAGTGAGAGAATCAATATGGAAACAATGACTTTGAATGACACACTGGACGTAACAGATATGTTCAGAGCATTCTATCCTAAAACAGCAGAATATACGTTCTTCTCGAGTGCACATGGAACATTCTCCAAAATATATCACACATTAGGCCACAAAACAAGTCTTAACAAATTCAAAAAGATCAAGATTTTCTTGACCACAGCATATGAAACTAAAAATCAATCACAAGAAAAAAATCTGAAAGGAACACAAATACATCAAGGTTAGACAACATGCCACTAAACAATGAATGAGTCAATCAAGCCATCAAAGAAGAAATTTAAAAATTACATGGAAACAAATGAAAATAAAAAAACAATAGTCCAAAACCCTTGGGATGGAGCCAAAGTGGTTTTATGAGGGAAATTTATAGCAATACAGCCTTCCTTGAGGGAAGAACCAAGAAAAATCTAAAAAAATAACCTAACCTGATTCTAATGGAGCTACCAACAACCACAACCACAACAAAACTAAGCATAAAGCCATCAGAAGGAAGAAAATAACAAAGAATAGAGCAGAAATAAACAAAATAGAAACTAAAACAAAGAAACAACAACAACCACCACAAAACAATAGAACATATCAATAAAACCAAGAGCTGTTGGGGCACCTGGGTGACTGAGTTGGTTAAGCATCCGACTTCAGCTCAGGTCATGATCTTGTGGTCCATGAGCTCACACTTTCTCTCTGTCTCTCAAAAATGAATAAGTGTAAAAAAAAAAAAGTTAAGAGTCACATGCTCTTTCAACTGTACCAGCAAGGAGCCCCTGGGTGGTTTTTTTTTTTAATATCCCTCATTTACTCCTCTTTCCTCTCACATTTTAGGTGCATGGTGTCATATTTTACATCCTTTCATTTTATGAATACTTTGACTCATTTTTACAGAAGTACTTATTTTTATTGCTTTTTTTTTTTTTTTTTTTGCTTTTCATACTCTCACTTANTTTTTTTTTTTTTTTTTTTTTTTTTTTTTTTTTTTTGCTTTTCATACTCTCACTTATGATCTTCCATTTCTACTGAAAGATCCCCTTTAATATTTCTTGCAGGGTATTTTAGTGGTCATGAACTTTAGTTTTTATCTGGGAAACTCTTTACCTCTCCTTCTATTCTAAATGGTAGCCTTGCTGGATAGAGTATTCTTGGTTGCAGATTTTTTTCCCTTTCAGAACTTTGAACATATCCTGCCACTCCCTTCTGGCCACCAAAATTTCTGCCAAAAAATTTGCTGATAGACTCATGGGATTTCCCTTGTATGTGACTGTCTTCTTTTGCTGCTTTAAATTTTTTTCTTTATCACTACATTTTGCCATTTTAATTACTTTGTGTCTTGGTATGGACCCCTTTGGGTTGAATTTGTAGGTGAATCTCTGTACTTTGTGGATTTGGGTATCTGTTTCCTTCCTCAGATTAGGGAAATTTTTAGCTATTATTTCTTCAAAGAAATTTTATACCCCCTTTTCTCTCTCTTCTTCTTATGGGATTCCTACTATGTGAATGTTATTGAGCTTGATGGAGTAAATGAGTTACTTACATCTATTCTCAATTTGCTTAATTTTTTTTTCCTCTCACTTGCTCAGCTTGATTGCTTTCCATTACTCTGTCTTCCAGGTCATTAATTCATTCCTTTGCTTCCTCTAGCCTGTTATTTATTCTACTAAGTGCATTTTTAATTTTGTTTATTGGGTTCTTTATCTGTCATTGATTTTTTTAAATCTCTGTTAAGGGTGTCAATCATGTCCCCCACTCTTTTCTCAAGGACAGTGAGTATCTTTATGATCATTACTTTAAATTCTCTATCAAACATATTTACCTACGTCTACTTCACTTAGATCTCTTGCTGTGATTCGATCATTTTTTAAAATTTAGGACATATTCCTCTGTCTCCTCATTTTGTTTAATTATCTGTATCTGTTTCTCTGTGTAAGGAAAGTCAGCTACATTGCTTGCTCTTGAGGGTAATGACTTTATGAAGAAGAGGACCTGCAGCACAGTGTCCCCTGTTCCCCTTGGCCTGGTGTTTCTGAGATTGTCTCCAATGTGTGTTGTGTGTGCTCTTCTGTTGAGTCCTGGGCTCTTTTTCCTTCAGTCTAGTTGTCTGAAGAGGGTCCGTTTGTCTGTTGTCAGCAGTGTTTGGTCCCTAGCAGGGGTGGGGCACATTTAACAAGGTGTGTGCTGGTCTGCTTTTGAAGTCAAACTTGCTACTGCCACTACTGCTGGAACTCAGGTCTTGCAAAACTTGTGGTTCAGGAGACCAGGTGTTGTTGGGGTGTATGCTGGTCTTCTAGGGGAGGGGTGTTGCAGTGCCAGGCTGAGGCAACGTGACTGGGAAGGGAAGAGCTGTGCAAACAAGTTAGATAGTGAGTGTAGGCGCCACCATGCTGGTTCCCATAGGTGGCTGTGTGTTTGTGCTAAGAGGTAGAGGAGGGAAAGGGCACCTACCAGCTCCTTTGTTCCTGGAGGGGTCTCCCCATGATCCCTGCCTCTCTGGGCCACACTCTGAGATGAGTAAATGGCTCTCCTTCTGATCTGTCCCTGGTATTTTTCAGCAATGGTATTATATCTAGAGGGGCTTATTTTTGGTGCTCTTTAAGCTTGGGGGGGGAGGATTCCACTTCCTATAGCCCTCCAGGTTCTCCTAGAGCTGAGCCCTCTGATTTTTTTAATTCCAGATTTTAAATTCCTCTGCTTGTAAGAACTCATGAAATTTGTCCCCTCTTGCTTTCAGTGCCAAATGTTGTGGGGCTTTGTCTTCCCTGTATAGACTCCCCAGTGTGAAAGCCTGTTTTTCACCCTTTTCTGCACCACCAGCTTCCTCCCCACTGTAGACAGTCAAGGCCCATTTTGCTCCTAACATGTGTTTTCACCCTTCCTACCTTCTTTGATGTGGTCTCTTCTCTACTTTTAGTTGTGAACTTTGTTCTGTCTGTCTTTGTATTGTTCTCTGGGTGTTCACCTAGTTGTATCCATGAGATACAGGTGAGCTTAGGGTCCTTCTCTGCCATCTTCTCAGCTTCCCACTGAAAATTTACTTATTAAACACATGTAAGCAAAAGAAGAAAGATACAATCATCTATAATTTCATTATAGGATATAAGCACCTATATTGATATCACTAATACGACTCTACTCTGCTGTGTACTTTGTGTATCACTGATCGGCCTACTAATCATATTGTGTATTTAAGTTTCTTTGTGTATTTCATTTTCCCACCAACCCTCCTATATATATGGCCCATAACCGTGTCTCCTTTTGTTCTCAGATGTAATCCCTGAGACTAAAACAGTGTTTGGTGTGTAGTAGCAGCTCAGTAAATATTCATTATTTTGGTGATTGAGTTATAAAACAAATGATATCTTTTCCATTTTGCATGTAGCATGTTTTAGAATATGGTAAGACTGTAGTAACATTGAAAAAGCTTCTAATATACCAATATGTGCAAAAAAGTAGGTTGCACTGATATCCTAACTTGATGTGAACACTGGCCAGAAATGCAGCCATATATTTAGAGTGATTTTTCCTTGGTACAGATACGTTTAAAGTTTTATTTTCTCTTTTATGTGTTTGTACACATAAATTTTACTACAATAAGCATATATATAGTGTTTGTACACCCCCCAAAATAAAAATAAATAAGCAAGTAATGCATGAATTATTTATAGGAAAGTTAATCATTTGGTGGTTGATGACTGTTGGAGGGCATGAGTCCATTAATGTGAGTGAAGTTCAATTTCACAAAAGCAAGATCCAGTCAAGGATGTTTGACTTAGTCATAGTTAATGGATGAAGATGCAGGCCAGTTAAGCTATAACTGAATCATTCTAGAGAATGCTGAAGCTCACCTAATTACAGCCAACTGTGTGATGATGTTCTGACAAAAGTTAGATGGAAATTTGTGGAGTTGTAATTCTCTTTCTATTAAACACCAGTGTAAAAAAGAGTGCAAGTGCCTACTCTTAATGCTTCCAAGAAAGGCATTTAAAACTACTTGGGGTAATAAAAAAATAAGAGTCAGAGAGTAATGCTTTATCAGTATACTTCAAATAAAATCTTATTCCACTGAAAAAAATAATTGCAGTTTGGTGGGCTAGCTTAGAATAGTTTGGACTTCATAGGTATTGGGAAGTCACTGAACAGTGTTGAGAAGAGGATATGAAATAGATTTTATTGGGGTGCCTGGGTGGCTCAGTCGGTTAAGCATCTGACTGCGGCTCAGGTCATGATCTCATGGTTCGTGGGTTTGAGCCCTGTGTCAGGCTCTGTGCTGACTGCCAGCTCAGAGCCTGGAGGCTGCTTCAGATACTGTCTCCTTCTCTCTCTGACCCTCCCCTGCTCACACAGTCTCTCTCTCTCTCTCTCAGAAATAAATGAAACATTTTTAAAAATTTAAAAAAAAGAAATAGCTTTTATTTTTAATCATCTGAAGAATCACTTAATTCCATATTTTCCTTGCCACTATGGAAATGCTTACACATATTTTAATGTATTTGTTATGTATGTTAATTATTTTTGACTATTTTCAGTTCAATGCAAGTGTTTTAAAGCATGTAATTGAGAGAAAGTAAATTTAATTCCTAATTAAGATTTCTACCCAGGGCCTAATAACGCATCTAATTGTTTGTGGGGTTTTGGTTTTTGTTGTTGTTGTTGTTTTGTTTGCTTAGCTTACTATGTTCTTGGATGAAGAGTATCTTAGTGATGGAAGTGATTTATCTACCATCTTCCTTCATGCCTATTGTTAACCATCTTCAATATATCTTTTAGAGGTAATCCTTTTACTTTTTCTCCTAAATTCATTCAATTTGGGGGTAACATTATTTGTAAAAAAATGCTTGGTTTTGATGAGACTATAATTGTTTCCTACATTAAAAACTAAAAGTGAGATGCAAAAGATAAATTTGATTTTTTGGAAGCCTTATCTTATTTATGAACCTATTTTGTTTATGACTTGCTTTCTTGGATTCTCAGCTTACTAAGATTACAACCATCGAATGCCTCTGAAACGGGAATTGTGGCCGAAGCACACATTTTATTAAACAGTTTCAATCTTCTCTACAAAGAAGTTGTTCTTTGATTGGCAGTTAGACCTGATTTACAGGTACTGATTATTAGCTTAATAACCAGTGAATCAGAAAGCAATATTCAAGCCAGGGTGGGGAGAAGTCAAATTAAATTAGTATCTTAATACTGCTGGACCACCTCCCATTTTAAGTACAAAAGGATGAACTGTTGATTAAACATTTTAATTGATGCAGTCATTTATGTAATCAAGTGCTCATTAAATACTTAACAATGTATGAGGTACATCGTTGAATTTATTTCATCATGTATTTCATTCTCAAACTATTTGGGGACTATTGTGTGATAGAGTCAATCAAAAGAAAAGAATATTTTTATTCCTCTAATATGCTAGAATATTTTTGACGTCAACACTTATTTACCCATAAGAAATATGCTACTTATATTGTTCTACTGAGGAATGCTGATTATTCTTTGCACTTATTTAGCTTCTTTCTTGGGATGTTCCATCTATATTTAGATAAATATAATCATAATATACCATCTGCAAAAGGGGAAATTAGCATTTTGCAAGAAACATTAAATGAGCAGGGTATAGTTAGAATAATAAAAATACTTAGAACTGTGAATATTGAGCAATAAATACTCATCTCTGTTTGATACTTTCCTCAAAGGGGTGAATCTCAACAGTCACAAAGCATGTTAGGCAAAAAATATTTTCAACATCTATATTTCATTAAGTAACCGTATTTCTCCATGGTTATTTTTAAATTCCTTCCTCGTTGTGAAGTCCAATTAAAACTTTTAGACTTGAAAATATGAGTGATTATGCTTACCTAATTTTGAGAGGGAGAAGGAGTCACAGATGGGCAAAATCACAAATCCCATTGATTGGGAATGGTTAAAACCTTAATTTTCAAAGAAGAAATAGCCCTTTATTTCTTTTAGTTTCTAGGCACATCAACCAAACATGTAATTTCTAATACATCTCCCTGTCTCAAGTCCTGAAAAACAGGCAGATTTTCAGACAGAACTTATTTTTATCACAAGGATTGTTCAAAAACAGAATGGGATTTGTTGCAGAGGCACAGATTCTTTGGTGTTACAGAAAAAATATAAGCATGTTCAGTGCCTGGTGAGTGGGATTTCATTGCCTCTGAAGTCTCTTTATCATTCTATAAGGCTACAAATATTGAGATGCTATACAGAGATGAAGTGGTGGCTGGATGAACTAGCCTCAAATGATGTCTTAAAAATCACGAATACTTTCTTGCAAGGAGAAATGAGTGTTAAGAGATGTAAGCCTGCATTGGTCAAAAGCCCCTTTCCTTCTCTGTATGTGGATACTGAGCTCTCCCCACATCCACTTGCAAGTGAACCTTGAGATCATCTCAGAGCTGCAGTACCCGAGACTGTAGAGAAGAGCTTTGAGATGTGGCTGGAAGGTATCACTTGAATGTTCAGAACTACAGGCCAGAGACCCAGTCGGGAAGCTCACAGGTGAGTTACCCAGGACAGGAAAACTTCTAGTACTTGTAGGTAAGAAAAATCGGTAACATGAAAACTGCTAGAACTCGTGTAGAATTTTAGCCTAGGCAATACAACCGCAACGGCAACAACAAGGCAACAGGATTCTAACAAGGTGCTGTTATGGGAGCTTTTGCAAAAGGAAGTACAGCAATGTTACCAAAAGGAGAAATGAGACCTGGGTCAATTGCAGCGACAAGGCGTTTCGGGGGCTATTTACACTGATCCTGGGCTGGAGAGGAAAGTAAATCAAACACAAACAAAAATACTCGGCCTACATGGGTAGACTGAGACCCTCTGGAAGCTTTCAGCATTTACTTTTTTCACTGATAATAGCGCAGAGCACTGTAGATGTCAGAATTAACTGGGGAGTTTGTTGAAATACAAAAATGTCCAAGCCTTGTCTGTCTAGGAGGGATGATAGGCATACTCATTTTTAAAATTTTTAAACATTTATTTATTATTGAGAGACAGAGCATGGGCATGGGACCAGCAGAGAGAAGGAGGGAGATGCAGAATCTGAAGCAGCTCCAGATTCCAAGCTGTCAGCACAGAGCCAGACGCGGGGCTCAAACCCACAAACTGCGAGATCATGACCTGAGCCGAAGTCGAATGCTTAACCAACTGAGCCACCCAGGCACCCCACACTCATTTTTATATATTGGAGCAGGTGGCCACACTTGAAATTACAATCTCCACTTGAAATATTGTTTGCTTGTATTGTCTGCATGGAGTAGACCAGTGACCAGACACATAGAATTGTGGCAAGAGTTGTCACAGGTGACCAGCGACATAGAGCAGTGGTTCTCATACTGTCATGGGCATATGAGCTACCTGGGGAGCTCACCTGACTCAGTTTCTTGGACTTTGTTTCTAAACATTCAGATTCAGCGGGTTTGGGTGAGGTCCTTAAATTCACATTTCTAACAGACTCCTGGAACTTTGAAAACCTCTGTTTTCAAGCACAAGTGTGTCTGAAAATCACCTGCGAGCCTTCGTAAACTCTGCACTTGTGTACCTGCAGTGTGTGGGATGCAGTGTGAGAGGTTGCCCAGGCGATGTGGATGCTGATCGGCGGGATCTGTGGTCATAGGGCATGATGCTCCGGAAAGCCAGTGGCTACTCTAGTGTGGAAGGAACGTGTCCCGCTCTAACGGGATAGTGCTCCTAGTGTGTGACTTGGGACACAGGAGAGTAGAAGTGCCCAGGATCTTCTTGGAAAAATGCTCCTAAGCTAAGATTCTGACTCCACTGAGGCAGAAGCTAAGGTTGTTGGGGGGCGGGGGGTGGGTGAGCATCTGTGGTTCCTTCAATGAAGAAGTTTGCACTCATGGAATTGGTCCCTGATGTAGAGGGCTACACAGGCTGGACACCCCCACGCCCCCGTGGGAGATTTATCCATTTTCCTGATAGACAAGGTCTACTTGAGCCTCCTATTGGAGGAAATGGACTGTTGTCCGACACAGTTGGGCCAGATGCAAGACAGGCCACTCTGAGGACTCTGGCCTTGAAAAGGAGGCTGATCTTCCGATATTTAGCCAGTGAAATGGAACTGGGAATCAATTCAACAGGAGTCAAAAACAGAGGTGCTAGCTGCAAACCTGCAGGTCAAGTAGGTAGGGTGGACAGTAAACAAGAGAAGGAAGGTGGGGTGCCGACTGTCCAGCCCAAGGAGCCAAGCCACCTTGAAGCTTGTGGAGAACACACACCACATATTGAGGAAAAGAAAAGAATTGTCTTGGTGGATAGACATCTGTACTGAAGAAGTGATTCTTGCACAGGAAGGATGAGAAACCTGCCTGAGATGGAGATGGTTTTCGTGGCCCCTGGGGAATGCATGGCCCACAGTGGTTAGATCTTCTGGGCATGTGGAGGCCATTGTTCTCAGGAGCTCTACTGGGGAAAGTATTCAAACACCTCTTTGATATTCTGTTTGTCTTCTACTCACGTATTCCTCAAAGTGCTGCCACGTGTCCATAATGATAAAAATAATTATCACTGGCTCCTGTGTTCAACCTTTCCTTAATAAGGTACCACTCATGTTGGTCTCCTGTGGAAAGAAGTGTCTTGTTGCTTATTGTCTTCCTTCTCAGGATCTGGAGCTGAGAGCTTGGGCTGGGGTATGACTTTCTACTCCATGAGGGGCAACTTGCAGACACGCATCCCAGGGGCCCGGCTCCAGCTGCTTCTCCAACAGCAGCAGCAACATCCTGCCTCGGTCATATTTTCCATCCCATATTTTGTTATTCTCTCACTCCTAGAAGCTGTCTTCCCTCCCATTAATGTCAAGATTATAATGAGCATAAAATAATCTACTATTTTGTTTACATTACTTTCTGAGAACAAAAGCTTATAAGATTATCCTCCTGAAGGAGTCCTATTAACAGTCTCCATGTATAACTTGAGTTGGAAAATGACAAGATAAAACTTTATTCTTTCCTAGAGTTTAGTAATTGAAATTACAGGAAACGGAGTGCAGAGTCTAATGAAACGACACTTATTAAAAAGAGGTAATTGAAACCAGGATACTCAAAGATGCTTATCAAATATGTTAGAACCTCATTAACGCAGTTCCTTCATATGAAAAAAAAAATCCTACAGGGCTCTTAATTATTAATATGTTCAAATATTATTTTTTACCAAATTAGTCATGATTAAGAGGAAACCTACTTAAAGCAAAATCTGTTTAAAATATTCAAACTTAAACATTTATAAGAAGGCTTTTAACTTCGAGGAATAGAAATTAATTATATATATTAAAAGTTCTTGATGCTTAAGTGGTATTTGAGTTCTAAACAATGAGATGTACGTCTTCATGAGTTGTCTGATTTTATTCACTTCCCACAGCCCACATTTTACTTGTAGTAGTATATTTTGTATTAGAAATTACTAAACTGACTTTGAAATTATCTCCTAAAATATACTTGATTTTTAAAGAATTTCTCTATTTTGCCTAAAACTCAACTTCTTCTCTGGTTCTTACCTGCTTTCCTTACTGAGTTTTCTGTCTCCATGTGTGGTTGCTCCAATATTCAAGTCAGAAGGCAGAAATAGATTTCATGGATCACTTCCTCTTACCTCTGTAATCTTCCAACCCCTAGTTCAATAAATTCTGCTGGCAGCTAACTGCAAATCGTGCCTGAATTTGTGCCCCCGTCAAACCTAACTGCAATTCTCCCAGTTTCCCTCTGATGTGTCTCTTCCTGCCATTAGGATTTTTTCTTTTCTTTTTTGCTCACACACATGTTGTATTTATTCACCTGCTCTCTTTTGTCTACTGATAGGACATGATATGGCCCTGCTTAAATTTCAATAAGTCCTCCCGATTGCCTCCAATTACATTAACCAAATTCCTTAGTGGGCCATATAGATTTTTTAATCATTAGGTCCTGCCTTATACTTTGCTTTTCTATTCTGATGTCTCCTTGGCTCCCTAGATATACATCCTGCCTTTCTGTCTTTTGGACTCTCTGCTTTTCCTACTTATATCTGGTCACCTCAAAGCTTTGCAAGTGCTTGTCCATTTTTAAGGACTTTCTCTCATTTGCAAACTCTTTGTTGTCTTATAATAAACAACTGCACCATGCTTTCCTCTTAGAGGTTCTTCTTCTATCTCTCCACCCTCCCACCCCCCAGATATGTCAACTGAGTCTAACTCTTTTATAGCAAGGATATAGAATCCTGGTCTTCTCTTCATACTTTGATGGTGTTTCTTCTTCTTAATACTATTCTCTAAGGAGAAAGAAAACAATGGAGAACATATAATTCTTGCAGTTAAAGAAGAGTTGAGGGGGGTGTTTAGACTGGCCCAAGAAAAGAAGCAGACCCATCATCAGGTGCTTGACAACAGTGTCAAGTGAAAAAAAAAAGTAACTGGTATGTGTAGCTTCAGAGATTTGAAGAGGACTAATGGGGTAATGGGGTAATAATGTTACAGAAAGGTAGGTTATCCACCCTCTCCTGTATGTAGTTAACTCCTAAATAATAGTGGCCACTGAATAGTGACTTTAAAACTGTTATGTATATTACATATTGTGACTTTAAAACTGTTATGTATATTACATATGTCTGTATATTACAGAACATGGCTGTTAACTGAAGTCATTAATGACATATCTAAGGAAAGAATATGTCAATAAAAACTAAAGTCATTAAATCATGGAAGACTGACTACAGAGGGAAAAGTTAGTCATGGTTTTTTAAACCCTTTACTGGGGAAAAAAAAAAGTCCCCTCCCAGATTAAATAATATATTCAGTCAGCCTTGCAGTAGGAATTTTATTTAGAGAGGTGTACAAAACTATCAGAGCCTAATAATATTAACTTTTAATCATCATATAATTTAGCTCTCATTTTCGAAGCTGTTATTAGTACAACCTCATTACAATTTACTTTGTTTTGGGGAGACTGTGTACTAGTTGAATCGACACAAATATCTAGTTTGCCTTGCAATTAAAATTTGAATTTTAAATTACAAATTGATTCTGTCAATCAGTTTCCTATGACTTGGTTAATATGAGTAAGCGTCTGGGAATCTTATCAACTCTGGGACACAAGTAAAATTAATTTTCTGAATAAGAAAAGAGAAGAGGAAAACCACGAACAGTAGAAGTTTAACACACAGAAAAGATGGTTTCAAGATGCCAAGGATAGGCCGGCAGCTGTAGAAGTCACTCTTTTGTCTTTTTATATCCTTTACATACAGAAGCATTTGAATGTCACCGACAAGGTAATAGGAAATAAGAAGGAAGCAAGAAATGCCAACAGTGCCGTCCAAGGAGATATGCCACCTTATACTCCATCCATGATGGGTGTCATGTCATTTGTCGAGTCCCCATGTAGCTCATAAATGAAGATGGCAAATGAGGGGTGCCTAGGTGGCTCAGCTGGTTAAGCGTCTGACTCTTGGTTTCAGTTCAGGTCATAATCTCAAGGTTTGTGGGTTCAAGCCCCACAGCAGCTTCTGCACTGACAGCATGGAGCCTGCTCGTGCTGTCTCTCTCCCCCTCTCTCAAAAATAAATAAATAAATAAATAAATATTTTTAAAAAACAAAGAAATAAAGATGGCAAAGGAAAGTTGGAGGGACTCTCAGCCCCCACAAGCTTTAGACAGGACAGTCATCAAAGAAAAAAAGAGAATTAATTTACAAGAGTGTCTTTCTCAACGGTAGTACATTAGTTTGCAGATCACTGAATTTCTTACTTGAATGTGCAGTATTATTATTTCTCATAAAAGAAAAATCGCAGTCACNCACAGACACATAAGACACACTTTTAAAAAACTTGGTGTCCTCAAAAATTCAGGAGAAATTCTACAGGGATATTCTTTAGAGTAAACTCACTCCTTTAATTTTTTTAATGCTTTTTAAATGTTTTTATTTATTTCTGAGAGAGAGGGACAGCGTGAGCAGGGGAGGGGCAGAGAGGGAGAGACACACACACAGATCCTAAGCAGGTTCCAGGCTCTGAGCTGTCAGCACAGAGCCCGACGTGGGGCTCGAACTCACGAACCATGAGATCATGACCTGAGCAGAAGCCAGATGCTTAACTGACTGAGCCACCCAGGCGCCCCTAAACTCACTCCTTTAATATGAAAAATAGTTCCATTTGCCTTATGAAATTAGTATGATCCTCTCAGACCTGCAATATGTAAATACACGTAAGCTTTTTGACTACCTGTCATCCACCAGAGATCATTTCTTTCAGCACACTTCAAGCATATCTCATTCCCGGCTACAACGTTTTGGTCTCTATTTTACTAGTTCTCCCACGGTCCTGGTACTGTAAAGTAAAGTAGTTAAATAACTTTTGGTGTATGAGCTGAGGGCAGGTTGCCCCCAAGATGGGCCACTTTAGCATGATGACTATTCTGAGCTGAAGGCAACTGAGATCCTCTGGGGTCAAGAGAAACTTTTGCCTCTCTTTCTACGACACAGAATATAAACTGGGGGCCTTTCCTAGAATAAAGGTGACAAGCAGAGATAAATTTTTCATCTGAGTGACCTATCGGTGTGTCAGGGCAAACTTCTAATTACCCAAACATCTGCTCTTATTCCTTTCACCCTGTGAAGTACGTGTCTTCCTTCGGAAGTCCCAGACCTCTGCCCCCTTCTCCTTAGCTCACGGTGACATACCTTTTGCTTGACTGCCTTTGGAATTCCCAGGTCTGTGTGGATTCCCTGTGGGTATGCCACTTAATTCAATTTTCTTCGGTTAATCCGTCTCCTCTTAATCTGAATCTTGGTCCAGCTAGGAGGACTTCAAGGGGGCCAGGACTCTTTCTCCCTGACGGTTGACATGGTTGCCGGGGTATTTGTACACTGCCACAGCTGAGATCTCCTTGGGACATGTGATGTACAGCCACAGAAGGTGAGATTCCTTACCATGTCAGCCTCCTCAGAATCATTCTCTGCAGAGTCTGGTGGAAGGGGAGTAGCGAGAGTCCTCTTTCTCTATTTCTACATTTAGATGGCAGAAGAAAATATTTATGAAGCTAGTTCCTTGGGCTAAACAACTCTTTGGCTAAATGTGGTAGAGTACTCTGGCTGCCGATCCATTTCCTTCCAGAGATGGCTTTTGTTTTCTTTTGTCTGTGTCTCTCCTGGCGTTTGTCATCTGTTGCCAAGGGACATCTTGGAAGCCAAAGCCACAAAATTGCTGGGCACAGGTCGAGTGTTTAAAAGCTGTTAGAGTGCTCATTACCTCAAGGAGACTCTGTGGAAGGATAGGTTGGGCTTGGAAATGGTTAGAGTGACACTAGGTCACCTCCCAACCTCAAGAAACTTCCGTGCAGTGAGGTACACAGTGAAAGAATACTTAGCTCCCAACCCCATGGTGCATCCTTCCTAGGCATTCGTCTGGCTCTGAGAGACCCAGGGCTTAGATAAGATTTTCTTCTTTCATCTTGTCTCTGTCCTCACAGGTTGGCTTTGTGACCAGTGGGAACATTCTCTTTGGTCTCCACCATCTGGAGGATGCATTTACCAGGGTACAGCTTGGTGGCTAAACAGAAGAGGATTTGGGTCTCTCTGTCTCCTTGTCTGACTGTGCCAACTCTCCAGTTTGTCATTAGAGGTCCCAGCCCATAGGAACCTCTGTCATCTCCACCTTCATTGCTGGTTTGTGCTGGAAAGTCCCAGTGTTGCAGATTAGTGGGTCTGTGACTGGAGGCATCTTCGTTTTCATGGGAGACCAGAGACAGCTTTCACTATACCACCCTTACTATGCTGTTGCTTTCTTAGACATTATGTGAGCAAACTTTGGATCATATGGTTGCATCCTCTATGCCCTCTCTGGACGCTTTCTGTATCTTTGCCTAAATCATTAAAGGCAGTTATTGGTTTGGGATGCTATTAATAGATCCTACTCATCAATTGCCAGATGATGGATTATTTAAATTGGCTATATAATGTATATATGATATGCAATATAACATATAAGCGTTCACAATTATCTTATAGCGGCTAGCCTTAAGTATTCCTTTAACAAGATAAAAGAACAGAAATTGAACATAAGACAATAAATGTTCACATTCAATGTAAATTCCCTTTCTTTCTTTCTTTCTTCCTTCCTTCCCTCTTTTTTCTTTCTTTCTCTTCCTTCCTTCCTCCCTCCCTCCCGCCCTCCCTCCTTCCCTCCCTCCCTCCTTCCCTCTCTCTCTCTCTTTCTTTCTTCCTTTCTTTCTTTGTTTCATTTCTCTCATTTCTTTCTTTCTTTGAACTTCCTTTCTTAAAGTCTGGACTTATCTGTCTAACTTTTCTTTTCTTACAAGATTTATAGAGATTGCTCTGGCCTTATCTCTAGGTTCAAAGTATACAGATGGCTCATACAAATGCTAACACCAGAAAATGAATTTAACAGGAGCATCTGAGACCGACAACAAACTGCCTGATGTTGAAATGTTGGAATTCAGAGCAAATGTTCAGGAAAGAATTCTTGAAACATCTTTGGTGCAAAAAGGTGGTTTTATGAAAGCATGGGGACAGGACCCATGGGCAGAAAGAGCTGCATTGAACTTGTGAAAAGTGACTGATTATATACTCTCAAGTTGGGAAGGGGTTAGAAATAGCATAAATCTCTAAAGAATTTTGGAAGCAAGGTTTCCAGGATCTTGAGAGGCAGCTGTTGTTAGGAAAAGGTCGTTTATTACTGTCTAGTAAAACTTCAGTCACGGGACCCTTCAGATGGGTATCAGTGGGCCATGTGCCTGGAGGGTGATTGTTAACGTGTATCTTGGCGGGTAGAGATAAAAGAACTTTCCAGAGGAAATTCTGTATGTTTAAAGTAGACTCACTGGATCCCGGAGGTCGGGATAATGTTAAGCTAAAGTTGCCTTTTGCCCTTAGCAAAGTACTAACACTGAGTCCATTGAGTTCCTAGAGGAAAGTCACTGTCTGTCTCAAGGAGTTGTCAGTGGGTTGTAAGTTGGAAGGAAGTTTAGATTTTTCCTTCTGTGTTTGTTCCTACCATACTCCTACCTTCCCAAAGCTTTGTAATCAGGCTCTTCCACCCTCAGGCATTCTTATACAATGCCCTTTGGAGGTGTATCATAGACCCTACCCACCACAGGAAGCAAATCTGTTCTTCCTGGACAGCAGCAAAACATTTATTTATTTTTAAGAGACAGAGAGAGAAAGAGCAGGAGCCGGGGAGGGGCGGAGAGAGGGAAACGAAATCGGGAGCAGGCTCCAGCTCTGAGCTGTCAGCACAGAGCCCGACAAGGGGCTCAAACCCCCCAGCATTGAGATCATGACCTGAGCCAGCTGCTTAAGCAACTGAGTCATCCAGGCACCCCAGGAGCAGAGCTTTTAAATTATAAAGCTCTTCTACCTCCGCTTTCAGAAGATCCTACTGAATTTACAGAGTAATTAGAAATATTATGTCACTATTTTCACAATCCCCTTCTGAGGGAATAAATGACCAAAATTTCTCCCAGTTCCTCCTACACATGATTTGTAAATGGCCAGTATCCAGGTGCTAATAGAAGCCAATTTTAAATTGTGTACCCAGGCAGAAAGCTTTTGTTAATATGCAGTATAGTACTTTATAAAGGCAGAAATCATTTGGTTTGCACTTTGGTTAAAATTCTCCCTGATACAAAGAAGTAAATTTAGTTAAAAAAAGTGAGTCAATCCATTGAAATGTAAGCTGTAATCCAGGTGTTTGGGGAATTAGGAGCAGCTGACCTTTTTCTTTCTTTTTTTTTTTAAATGTTTAATTTATTTTTGAGAGAGAGAGAAACAACATGAGCAGGGGAGGGTCAGAGAGAGAGGGAGATACAGGATCTGAAGCAGGCTCCAGGCTCTGAGCTAGCTGTCATCTCAGAGATCAATGTGGGGCTGGAACCCATGAACCGTGAGATCATGACCTGANTCTCCTGAGACTAGAAAAAAATTATATATATTTATTTATTTAGAGAAAGAGAGAAGAGGGAGAGACAGAGAGAAAGAGAGAGACAGAGATAGAAAGGAGAGAGGGAGAGACAGAGAGAAGAGAGAGACAGAGAGACAGAGAGGCAGAGAGTAAGAAGAGTGAGACAGAAGGGGAAAGAGAGGGAGAGAGAGGCAGAGAGAGACAGAAAAGAGAGAGAGAGAGAGACCTTTAAAAAAATTCAAACTTCTAAAAATTCTCTCATGCCCAGATTCTAGCACTTCTGATAACACGGTGATGTACTCAATATACATCCACTTTGGGAAAAAAATTCTTACCCTTTCTGTGCCTTTACGATATAAATTTTCTGCCTTCATAGTCTTTTTTTTTTTTGTCATCCAAATATCCATTTTATGGGCATTCTTATATATTCATATATATGCATAAATATTCACATTTATATTTTTATATTCTTATATATTAATGAAATAGTTAAATAAAAATGTTTAGATATTGGACTTGTGGTATCCGTTCCAAATATTAGTTTACATCTTGCCTGTATATTGTGTGTGTGTGTATAGCTCCATGTATGTTGTAACTATGAAATATTTTCTCTACCTCTGAATGATATTGCTAAAATTAATTTGTAAAAGAGCTCTATTTAATTGGTGTGAAAGGAAGCACCTGTATAGATTGGGCATTCTGAAACTCAAAAAGATAAAAATTAATCCGAGTGTTTTTCAAGTTCATGTGATCTGGGAAATATGCAGTATTAAAGCTCATTTAAGGTTGTTGGTTTAATTAAAGTAGATATATCTTTAGAGTTATCAGCATTAAATGTAAAACTTTTATTCTGCTTGTGTTTAACTAAAATCCAAATAAATTCATGACCTTTCTTTTGCAAAAATTTGTCAGAAAGGGGAAAAAAAAAACCTTGGAAAAATGTTTGACTTTAATGCTTCATGAAGTGTTGTGGGTAGAGGAAGCATAATTATTTTTTTAAAATTTTTTAAATGTTTTATTTATTTTTAGGAGAGAGAGACAGCGTGAGCAGGGGAGGGTCAGAGAGAGAGGGAGTCACAGGCTGAAACAGGCTCCAGGCTCTGAGCTGGCAGTCAGCACAGAGCCCGACGCGGGGCTCGAACCCATGAACCGTGAGATCATGACCTAAGCGAAAGTTGGATGTTTAACCGACTAAGCCACCCAGGCGCCCCGAGGAAGCATAATTATTAAGAATAAGTAAATTAAATATATATAAGTAAAAAGGTTGTAGGTAAGCTTTTGAACAGCTTTCAAAATCTTTGGTAATCTAAAGGTTTAAAATTTTGCTAAGGTAAATGATGAATAAAATTAAATTTATGGATTATTTAGATCATTTCCAAATAAAACAATGAAACAAGTACTGAACGTGATTTATATCTACTTGTTATATTACAGAGAAACTAAAGATAAATTTGGGTCTGTTAATAAACAGTTTATGCTTTTTAAAAACATTGGACTATGGAAAATTACATGTTTCTGAAAATTGTGAAATACATTCATAAATTTGCCAATCTAAAGAATTCTTGTATATCAGACAGTTCACAATTCCTTACTACTTACTTTCACTAGAAACTAAAGTTTCTAAGCATCAAGAATTCTAATAAATGTAATTAAGATTACTGGAAATAAGGGAAACAACATTGTATGTGAGGAGAGTAAGTTATCTTTTTGGTATGAAAGAGTATTAAGAACAAAATACATATTTGTTGAGGAAAAATAAAATAAAGTAAGACTGATTATTTAAAGAAGAAAATTTAGGACAAAGTCTGAATGCAAAAAACGAAGTTGTAGAAGGTTTATGGAGAAAGAATCTTTGGAAAGAACTTTGATGTGTGGTCAGTACTAGCTCAGATTAGGATCCATTTAAATATGTAAATGAGTTTTAATATCAAAAGTACACCAGTACAACCTTCTGTTTTCTTTTTGTTAAAACATTTCTTAAACTATTGATCTGGTCTTTATAAGAAAAGATAAACAAAATTTTTCTTTACTTTTTAAGTTATCTGCCTAAAAAACAAGATTCTGTTTTCCAAAATAATTTTTATGTTTATGAAGTCTTTGATTACTTAAGATACCTGAGTCTTCCTTTTGCTAAATTTGCTCACAGCCATGTAACCTTCTGTATTTGCCTTTGATATCTTTTATTGTCCCTTTAGTTAAGTGGATACTTAGATATCATTTCATAATGACTTGGGACCCTGTTTAATCAAATGTTCAGACTTTTTGATATTTTTTGGACATCTTTCCAAAATCAAATTCTAAAATAGTCTTTTGACCTCAGTCTAACTGAAATTTTCCAACTAACCGTTGGTATGTTTCAAAAAACAAAATTTTTTTTTAAAGTTAAACTAATCAGGCTTATTTGGTGTTTTAAATTACATGGGAAGCATTGCCAAAGAAGTTATATTAAACCATCTTAGATTATATTTATGTAGATATGTTAGTAAAGTAACTGTTCTGAAAATTATAGGAAACTCCTAGGAATTTGATGTCCAGATACGTTATTATCTCGAAGGGTTGTATGTCACAAAAATAGCCAAATTTCCTCATCAATGTCATTATAATGAACCATAATCAGATCTTTAACCATGGTCATTTTTAAGTGTTTTCACAGAGACAGTTCTATTTTTACTCAGACGCCCCTATAAAAGTTTCTCCCAAATATGCTTCATCTTTAGTGAGATTCAGGTTAAAAACTCTGAGTCTTGGTTTCTGATTGAGAAGAAAAGTAAAAGCAAGGTTAAAGGGGCCAGCCAGATGCCCAACGCTGGAAAATCCGCTTGCATACTTTCGCTTCTGTAATCTTGTTTGCCTCCTGCCTCCACCAACTACCCCTGTAGCACCACTGATAAGGGCCTCCTCCCCTTTTTCTTTGTCTCTCAACCTCCAGCCATCCCAGCCATAAAAGGAGGCCAATGCCAAAGCTCCCGGCTCAGCCCCTGGAGGTGACTCTCTGGACAGGCACCGGTGTGCTATAAACAGTCTTTTCTGATTTCCAGAGTGTGTGGCTTGTCTCTTTCCAGGCGCCGAGTATTTGCTGTAACGTGATAAGCTTAAGATTATAAATCTGAACTTGGTAAAAATTTCCAGAACTAGTGACAAAATTAGATTCAAGCAGAACAAGAATGAATACCACAAGACTAAGCGGAAGAAGATATTATAGTTTTTCTTGCTCTTTGTTTGAAACATTGCTGACTTTTAGAAAATGTTTTATTTGTCCAATTTTAAGAATCCTTTTTTTTTTTCTTAAGCTAACTGACATAGCAATTTGATAAAATGTACCCTTGTGAAAAAATTGAAACATTTTTCTCCAGACCCGAACACTCCGGACTTTCAGTAAGCATTCCTATATGTTTATGCCAATATTTTATTTGCGTAAGTTCAATAACAATCTGTTCTTCTTATGACTGGACACAACTGAAAACCTTGAATGACTGTATTACCAATGCTTTGACTGCAATGTTATATTTGAGAGAGACATGCATTGACTCAGATATAACCAGACAGCTTTCAGGAACTAAGGTTGACTTTATGTAGTCAATAAAGCCCCTTGGAAATATCAGCCTGATGCCTTGTTTGCAGAGTTTCCATGAGTCATACTGGTCAGATGGTCACTTCCTGGCAGGAGCAGGGTATTTTGGGGACATAGAGAAAAGAGGAGTTCACCGAAATCTATAGGTATTGCTGGTGAAATCTAATGGCAAAAAAGTTATTTGGCTGTCAAGAGACTATTAAAAGTTCAATCTAGTGACTCCTTTAATGTTGTTGTTTTTTTTCTTTAATTTTTATTTCTGAGAGAGAGAGAGAGGCAGCGTGAGCAGGGGTAGGTCAGAGAGAGAGACACACACACAGAATCTGAAATAGACTCCAGGCTCTGAGCTCTCAGCCCAGAACCCGATGTGGGACTCAAACCCATGAATCACAAGATCATGACCTGAGCTGAAGTCAAGCGCTTAACCAACTGAGCCACCTAGGCGCCCAATCAGCAAAGCAGGTGTGGAAGACTCTATTAATCAACCTCTATTCTTGCTGCACTTACATAAATAATTGGGCCAAGTTTTTTCAAACTAGGCTTATTTTACAAACAAATTAATGTTAATTTGTTCATCTCTGGGGAAAATGAGGGTGATTATAGACAGAAAACATATTTCAATAATGCATCTGTGTAGATATTAGATTTTAATACTATTTATTATAATCTGGACTGGATCCTGATTTCTTCTGGTGTCCTCTAATGCCTGGCCACAACTCGCCAAACTAATATTTTGATTCTCCGCCCCCCCCCCCATTTTTCTGACTTGGAATCATTTGAGAACTAGAACTGTGCTTTGTGCCTGGAGGTCTGCAAATGAAATATAAATGGGTGTAAACTTCAGAGAAATTGATACAATACATCATATGTGGAGAAACTTCAAGCCTGTTGCTCAATGGGCCACTCAAGACCATCAGAGACATCTGAACTGCAGTGTAGGAAGATCCATCAGATTGCCACTAGCTGCCCCCTTTCTATCTAAGCATGCTCCAAGTCTGACATCTAGAAGTCTTGACAGGCTACCCTTAGAACTCAGAAACTGGCTTAATACTTGATCCAATCATTAACCATTGTTCTTATTTTGTTTTCATAGAAATATCTCTTATTTAATACCTGATTACTTGAACCACAGGCCTAACTTTGAGAATATACATGCATCACCATCTCCTGAAATGAGTTTGACTAAAATAACCTATCGTCAGGACTGAGACTGGTTCAGAGAGATGAATGAAACAACCTACCGGTTCAACTTTCAATGTGTGAAACTTCAGGGAAGTTTCGGAGTAGGGGATTTAAGTCCTGAGGGGAGCCCATTCCAAGATGAGCCATAGTGGGGTAAAGATTATTCTTGGCTGAAGGCCATGAAGACCCTTTGGGCTCAAGAGAGATTTTGTCTCTCTCTTAACTACATAGAAGAATCTAAATTGGGAACCTTTCTCAGATTAAGGGTTATTAGCAGAGATAAATTTTATCTGAGAGACCCATCTGTATGGCAGGGCGAATACCTAATTACTACACATCTGGTCTTCTTCCTATCTCCCTGTAAAGTGCCCTCCTTTCCTCTGAAGTCCCAGGCCCCTGACCAATTCTTCTTAGTTCAGGATGACATAAATACCTCATTTTGTTTCTCTTTGGAATGTCCCTGTCTGTGTGGATTCCCTATATGTATGCTATTAAACTTGATATTCTCCTACTAATTTGACTCTTAACCCAGCTAGAAGGACCCTTGAAGGGATCAAAAATTCTTACTCCCTGACAATGACAGCAATGTTAAAAATTGTTTGAACATTTAGTTAGAAAAGGAAATTTCTTTGCAAAAGGTGGTTATCGATTATATTGCACACAAATATTTGGGTTGAGAACAAGTGGAATTACATTTTTTTAAAAGATTTTATTTTTAAGTAATCTCTACAGCCAACATGGGGCTTGAATTCACAATCCCAAGATCAAGAGTTGCATGCTCTTCCAACTGAGCCAGCCAAGAGCTCCTGGAACCACGTTTTTTTGTTTTTGTTTTTGTTCTTTTACAGGAAAATTAAGTTAGAGTTCTCAGAGGAAGATATGGCCCTAGTGTAAAGGTAACATTTAGTGTATGGTCATCCTGACACAAAACTATTAGAAAAATATATGGTTATTTTAGTGAAAATGAAAGAAACAGGGAGGAAACCCAATGGGCAGTGTGTTGAATACATACCAATAAACAGTAACAGTGCATTAAGATAATATAGTACATTGGTATGCACAGAATTCAGAGGGAACATAGAAAAAGAAGCCCCTGATTTGTCTCAGAGAATCAAGACAAACTCCAAGGGGAGTTATTATTTGAATTGAGACTTGAAAAATGAACAAGAGTTTTATCTCTGGAAGTAGGATAGGTCATTCCAATAAAAAAATCATGGCCAATCTTGTGCAGGGTTAAGGAGGTGAGAAACCTGAAAAGTAGTCAAGAACTAATACTTCGGGACACACTAAAGTGGCAGATGTGAGTGGAAGCAAAGTAGGAAAGGAAAGCTGCATTGGTAGGCAGGGCCCAGCGCAGGAAGCACTTTGATGCAAATGATTTTAAATGATGTCCAGTAAGCAATGGAGACGTTTTGAAAAATATTTGGTAGGTGAGTGAGTTTCATGTTTTAAAATGGAGACAAGGTAACAACAGAAGGATGAATTGGAAAGAGGCCTGTATAGAAATATTTCAAATATATACATATTCTAATAGATTAGGCAAGACATGCTGTGACCCTAAGCCAGGAGAGGTGAGGGAGAAATGGGAGATTTACCAGATTTTACATACATTGAATTGACATGATTTTGGGATTGATAGGATTAGAGACTAAGATAATGATTCACTCATTTCCAAAATGTTGGGGGGGGAGGTCTTTTGGTGTGTAATCTTCCTAGATTATTGCAGCCTGCATTACTAAATCCTTACTTTGAACTTCTAGTTACCTGCTTGTTTGCATTTATTTTTTCCTACTAATTTTAGCTATTTGGCTTACATTGTTTTATTCTTATATATAAAATATCACCAATGGGGCCACAGTGTATTGTTTTATTTTTTATAAATACTTGTTCTCACCTCCTTCAATAGGAGGAGTAAATTTTCCTACCAATCCATGCTCGGGTTAGTCATCCAACACTCTTTGTAAGTGGAATGTGAAGATTTGGGGATTGTTTGTTACTGAAGCAAAAGCTGACTAACCCAGAGACTATATGGCCCTTTGGAGCAGAAAACATATTTTTCCACCTATATATCATTTTTGCATTGTATCTTAAAGAGAATGTTTTAAAAATGGGGTGCACTAAAATGAAGAGCTGGTTTGAAAGGTAGAGGATTTTCAGAAGAGTGCCCTCTTTGGAATGCAAACCAAAGATCTTGCACTTTTTCCACAAGACTAGTTCTGAATGACTACTTATTTGCATAATGGCTTTCCTTGGGTTCCTCTTGTATTCCCAACTAATTACTTTAGGATGCTGTCTTCACACTCTGCATCATTATGGTTCTCTTCTGAGGAATCAGAACATGCCTGGTCCACTATTTACAACGATCAGAGATTATTTTGGGGGCATAAAACATAATACAAGAGGAACAGTTTCACACGATGATAAATTATCAATGTTGCTGACCATGTACGTTAGAAAATAAAATACAACCACCATCTTCTCCACTCTTCTTTTATTTGTTTGTTTGTTTACAATTAATTTTTAACTTAAATCCAAGTTCGTTAACATACAGTGGAATAGTGGTTTCCGGAGTGGAATTTAGTGATTCATCACTTACATACAACACCCAGTGCTCATCACAAGTGCCCTCCTTAACTCTCCCTAGCCCATCTCCCCACCCAATGCCAGCAACCCTCAGTTTGTTCTCTGTATTTAAGAGTCTCTTAAGTTCTGCTTCCCTCTATTTTTATCTTATTTTCCCCTCCCTTCCACAATGTTTATCTGTTTTGTTTCTTAAATTCCACATATGAGTGAAATCATATATTTGTCTTTCTCTGACTGACTTATTTTACTCAGCATAATACCCTCCAGTTTCATCCACAGTGTTGCAAATGGCAGGATTTCATTCTTTTTGTTCGCCAAGAAATATTTCATTGTATCTATATACACCATATTTTCTTTATCCATTCATCAGTCGATGGACATTTGGGCTGTTTCCATCATGTGGCTATTGTTGATAATGCTGCTGTAAACATTAGGGTGCATGTGTCCCCTTTGAATCAACATTTTTGTATCCTTTAGATAAATACCTCGTAGTGCAATTCCTGGGTGGTGGTGTAGTTCTATTCTTAATTTTTTGAGGAATTTCCATACTGTCCTCCAGAGTGGTTGTGCCAGTTTGCATTCCTACCAGCAGTACAAAAGGGTTCCCTTTTCTCTGTATCCTCGCCAATATCTGTTGTTTCCTGAGTTATTATTTTACCCCATTCTGTGAGGGGATATCTCATTGTGGTTTTGATTTGTAATCATTGATGATGAGTGATGTTGAGCATCTTTTCATATGTTCCTTCAATTTTCTTCCTTCATTATGCAATATGAGCTTTGGTGGTGAGATGACACTGAAGACCAGAGTTTAACATTTCAAAGTAAAAACTCTTTGAGGCAAATCTCTTTGACGTCTTGAATTGGACTGGCCCCTGTAGGCATGATGTGGCAGAGTTTGAACAACTCCCCCGCAAAAAAAGAATTTGGCATCAGTAAAAGAATATGCTGGAGTCATTACAATCATCTTTTACACATTTCCTGAAATAAAATCATCATCATTTGTTTTAATGGCAGTATTAGTTTCCCTACTACTACTACTACTACTACTACTATTACTACTGATACTACTGCCTCTGTTAATAGTAATAGCTGCCATTTCTGAACATACCCAACACTATGGGTTTACATGCACTGATTCATTTACACCTCACAACATTCTTTTTTTTTCAATTTCACTGTATGTAAATTTTATTTTTATTTTTTTCTTTCATAGTTTATTGTCAAGTTGGTTTCCATATAACACCCAGTGCTCATCCCCACAAGTGCCCTCCTACATGCTCACCACCCCCTTTCCCTTCTCTCCCACCCCCATCAGCCCTTCATCTGTTCTCAGTAATCAAGAGTCTCTCATGGTTTGCAACCCTCCCTTTCCGCAACTACTTTTTCCCCTTCCCCTCCCTCATGGTCCTCTGTTAAGTTTCTCCTGTTCCACTTATAAGTGAAAACATATGATATTTGTCCTTCTCTACCTGACTTATTTCGCTAAGCATAACACCCTCAAGGTCCATCCATGTTGCTACACATGGCCAGATTTCATTCTTTCTCATTGCCATGTAGTATTCCATCGTATAGATAAACCACATCCTCTTGGTCCATTTGTCAGTTGATGGACATTTAGGCTCTTTCCATAATTTAGCTATTGTTGAGAGTGCTGCTATGAACACTGGGGTACATGTGCCCCTATGCATCAGCATTTCTGTATCCCTTGGGTAGATTCCTAGCAGCACTATTGCTGGGTCATAGGGGAGTTTTATTGTTAAAAAAGGGGAGTTTTATTGTTTTTTTGAGGAACCTCCACACTGTTTTCCAGGGGGGCTGTACACCTCACAACATTCTTAATAATAGGCACTAATATTTCCACTTTATAGATAAGAAAACTGAGGTCGAAAGAGACTAACTACGTGACTGTCTTATTAAGGCAGTAACCAGGCCTTGAACCTGTGCTCTGATGCACAGTTACTTGTAATGCATGCTGCAAAGCATGTATAAGTCTACAAAACAATTTTAGAAAAACTTATAATTTGTGGTCTACCATTATTCTACCTCCCAAATTTTGTCTCTAATTCATATTTTTTTTTCTCCTTCAGCTCACATCTGGTTCATTAAAAAAAAAAATACACACAGCTTATGGTACACATCTTTTGTGGTAATAGATAGTAGCAACATATGTAGATTGAAAGTTACTTCTTCATTGGATTTCTAGATTTATTGTGTGGACTTCGTTATTAGGTGTTACTTTCAAACGAGCTTTTTCTTGTAATTGAGAACACTTCATGTACATAAGAAGTAAATTATTTTTATTATTTAATTTGCAGACCACTTCTTTATTAAATGAGAGTCAATATGACCTAAAGCCCAAATTATCTGTTGATTGAAAGAGACCAACCATGTCACAGGACAGAACATAGAGCCAGTGTCATTTTTATAGCCACATAAAGTAAAAAACATTCAGCCATTGAAATGTACACACGTAAATATACATCCATAAATAAAAGCAAGTGAGAATTATTTTGCATATTATGTGCTTTTATTCCACAAATAAGAAAGATGGTAATTCTTTTAAAGAACTTTAATTTTGATTCAAATTTTAATTTGTGCATTGTTTAAAAAGTTAATTAGAAATCTTACTTTAATCATTGCCCAACTTATAATTACTACAGATTTTGTAATTTCTCTTACTAACATATCTTTTTAAAATATAAACAAACCAAATTGTGTATTAAGTCAAGTTTAAGCTCCTTGTTGTGTGTTTAGTTGTATCATGATTCCATTTGTGTATGCAGAAAATTTACCAGGACAGGGACTTTTAAAGTACCCAAAGGATGTGAAGCTGGGCTATGCCACAAGGAAATTAAAAAAATTGTTTTTGGTCTTTTTCTTTCTTTCTTTCTTTTTGTATTGCAAAAATTTTTAAATTCCCTAGTCTCTCATTATGTCAAATTGTATATGCAGAAATAATCTCTCATGTTTTGTCCAATAATATGCCCACTATGTGCAACTTCCTACAATCGTAAACATGAGGAAATAAACCTAGATTCTTCCTATTTGAGAGAATGGCAATTTGGATAACATTTCTATCCCCTTTCATGTGTTAATGAGTCCCTACGGATTCTAAATAATATAATTTACAAGAGTTCTAAAAGACTTCCAAGTGCAGCAATATTCTTCTGGAATGGACTGCTTGCTGTGTTTTCTGTATTATTGAATCCTCAAAGCTACCATTTTATAAAAATGCAAAGCAAATTTTAAAAAGTCTGGGCCTGTTTCGCCCTCAAACCACTTCTTCTGTTTTATTCCCATTGAGCTGGTTTTCATGCAAAGTTAAGGTGTGAGGGAGAAAGGGCTTAAACTGCAGTCATGAATTTTTTAAAAAGGAAAGAAGTAGAAGAGGAAGGAAGGATCAGGAAGGGAGAAATGAAAAAGAGGGAAGGAAGAAAAAGAAAGAATGAAAGGATGAAAGAAATGCACTATAGAGATACTCAGTTTTTAAATATTTTTGCACCTCTGAAGATAGCATATGCACCTTGCAATATGGGGTGTATAATGCTGTTTGCCGGAAAGAACCGTTGATCTGTCATACATACAGCTTGTTCTTTTTCTTGGAGGCAGGACAAGTCAGCTATAGAGTTTCAGTCAGTTAAACTTTTAAGAACCATTTCTGGAAGGAATGTGAGTCCTGGTTATTATTTGTGAGAATGAAGGAGGTGAGAGGATCGAAACTTGCAGAAGGGTGTCAGTGTCTTGAAAAAATGTCACAGAGATGACAGTGAAGCAGTTTTATGAAATACCCCATGATAAATGCTTTTGATAACACAAAGGAAAATGCTGCATAAAATATCATGTGTGAAATTATTCAGAAGAATTAATTTCTAAAGATGAAGAAGTTTAGGAATATATTAACCAATTTACTTTGCTTATAGTTTTCTTCTTATAAATGTACAAGATTGATTTATGATAGCTACTTATGTAAAATAGGTTTTATAGTAAATCTAAAGTAAAATTTCAGAGACATCATTTAACCAGTAGTCTACTGTTTCTCAATAATAAATAAGCAAATATACATTTTGTTTCTAAAATAATAATGTACATTCAATTTTACTGAGATTTAATTTTGAAAGAAAAAAAAACACACAAAAAAAAGACAAATGGCAAAAGGTGTGTATGCTCTGAAAAGAAACCAGAATATATGAAAACATACTCAACATCACTAATCATCAGGAAAATACATATCCAAACCATGATGAAAAATCACTTCATACTTGGTAAAATGGCTATTATCAAGACAAGAGATAAGAAATGCTATTGAGGGGCACCTAGGTGGCTCAGTCAGCTGAGCATCCGACTTCAGCTCAGGTCATGATCTCACAGTTCATGGGTTCAAGCCCCGCATCGGGCTCTGTGCTGACAGCTAACTCAGAGCCTTGAGCCTGCTTCAGATACTGTGTCTCCCTCTCTCTCTGATCCTCCCTTGCTCATGATGTCCCTATCTCTCTCTCAAAAATAAATAAACTATTAAAAAAGAAAGAAATGCTATTGAGCATGTAGAGAAAAGGGAACACTTACACACAGTTGGTGAAACTGTAAGTTGGTACAGCTGTTATGGAAAACAGTATGGCAGTCCTCAATAAAACTAAACATTAACTATCATAAATCCAACAATCCCACCCATGGGTGTATAGTCAAGGGAAATGAAATCAGTATCTTAAAGAGATGTCTACACACCCATGCTCATTGCACTATTGCTTATAAGAGTAAAGATATGGAAACAACCTAAATGTCTGAACCCTGAATCACTCTTCAGTATCAAAGCCTTCAGTAAGATTCATATATATATATGTAAATAAATATATATATCATCACTATGTTCCTCTTCTGGGGGCATTGATTCCCATGTTTATTATTTTTGCTGCTTTGTATATTGTAAGAATCTACACCCTACTATTCCAAATTGGTCATGAAATCTTGAGTTTTTCTCAAAGTATAATAAGAAAACCAGATCATATCTGCTTCTGGGTATTTGTTCAATGCTTGTCTAGTCTGATCCAGACAAATACTAAATACATGAAAGGATTTTGCTTTGTATCTTGAAAATTTTCCAAATGGTAACTATTATGAATTGAAATTTTGTGTCCCCTCAAAATTCACAAGTTGAAGTCCTAACCCCAAATGTGGAGCTATATTTGGAGATAAGGTCTTTTCAGATGTAGTCTTGGATAGAGATGAGTTCATAAGGGTGGGGCCTTGATCCAATAGGATAAGTGACCTTATAAGAAGAGAAACGGGACCAGAAGTCTCTCTCTGCTTGCACACCCCAAGGACAGAGCACACAGTGAAAATGCTGCTGTCCTACAAGCCAGGGAGGGCCCTTCCCTAGAATGTGGTCATGTTGGTACCCTGCACTAGGACCTCCAGTCTCCAAACTATGAGAAAAAAATTCTTTTCTTAAAATTTTTTAAAAAATGTTTACTTATTCTGGAGAGAAAGAGAGAGAGAAAGAACATGAGCNCATGTTGGTACCCTGCACTAGGACCTCCAGTCTCCAAACTATGAGAAAAAAATTCTTTTCTTAAAATTTTTAAAAAAATGTTTACTTATTCTGGAGAGAAAGAGAGAGAGAGAGAACATGAGCAGAGAGAAGGAGACACAGAATCCGAAGCAGACTCCAGGTTCTGAGCTGTCAGTACAGAGCCTGATGCGGGGCTTGAACCCACGAACCATGAGATCATGTCCTGAGCTGAAGTTGGATGTTCAACTGACTGAGCCACCCAGGCATCCCCCCCGCCCTCAAAAAAAATTTCTTCCAGTCTGTGGTATTTGCTATAAAAGCCGGAACAGACTAAGACAGTGATTCTCTTAGAGACCCCTCAAGAGTTGAATAATTTTCTAATGTCATTTTTCCTCACTACCAAGACTTTCTCCCAATAAACGATTTATAATTTTGAGTAAATTTAAATAAATTTATTATAGTTTACAAGGATATCTTCTTAACATTTTGTTTTCTTTTCCTTACTTGCAGACCAAAATGTTCTTTTTTGGTAGGTAGATTGTATTTTGGGT
Source organism: Crocuta crocuta (assembly GCF_008692635.1). Classification (NCBI taxonomy): domain Eukaryota; kingdom Metazoa; phylum Chordata; class Mammalia; order Carnivora; family Hyaenidae; genus Crocuta; species Crocuta crocuta. Next base: position 255,093 of record NW_027530353.1, on the reverse strand, counting down.
CATATATGCAATATTAAAAACTGTTACTTGTCAAATATTCGTGTAATATACTGTGCTTACAATATCTCAAATACCTCCTTTAATCCTTCAACAACGGTTAGAGGCAGGCATTATTATTATCTCTAACAGAGATGAAGAAACTCAGGTTTAGGGATGTAAATACCGTCCTAATACCAGTCAGTTAGCAAATACCCATATCAAGATATACACTTAGAAAGATCTCAGGCCCAGAATCCATGTTTTGACCATCATACTTCACTGCCTTTACAGAGGCGACTCATCTGTTCTACTTCCAGGAGGGGAGTCTCTTCTGAATGCCTTAAGTTCATGAGACATAACTGTGGAGAAGTAGCAGTCTTCTTCTCTTTATTTTATTTTTCTTTTTTAATATTTATTTCTTTATTAAGAAAGAGAGAGACTGAGTGTGAGTGGGGCAGGAGCAGAGAGAGAGAGGGAGACACAGAATCCAAAGCAGCTCCAGGCCTGAGCTGTTAGCACAGAGCCTGACATGGGCCTTGAACTCACGAGCCTGAGCTGAAGTCAGACACTTAATTGACTGAGCCACCCAGGCGCCTCATAGCAGTCTTATTCTAAACATGATGACTTGACTTTTCAAGAAAGTAAATATATTATCTGTCTAGAGGAAAGTCCTTTTACCCAGCCTTACTCATAGAAAGGACCAAAACCATCTACTAGAAGAAAAGGTAAGCTGAATAGGCAGGAAATGCAAAATTTTGGTATAGCTGGTAATGGGGAACATATTATTGATCTATCAATTCAACTTATATTTATTATTATTATATTTGTCAAATACTTATTAGAAGGTAACCTATGTATAAGGTGCCTATATTTATTGTCCAAAATGGAAATATTTTGAGTGAGAAATGGCACTAAAAATTATTAAAATCATAACATTTTTATTATATGTATATATTCGTAATGGACAGTTTTATTATATTGCTGATTTACAAATTTTTAAAGCTAATTTTACAAAAACAACATATTTTCCTGTTTAGTTAAGTGAAATGATAGTTGTCTCTATATTAATTTGCTGAATATGCAAAATAACATATAGAGGATATTTATTGTTGGTATATATTTGCATACTTTAATTTCTTAGTCACATTTGTCTAATATCATGTTACTTGAACTTTTTTGTGCTTACATGTATATAATGTCTTTTTTAAATTTTTTTCATAAGTTGTATTCTTATGGCTAATACATGTAAAAATCATCTTATTAGATTAGATACTATTTTGTGTATTCAATGCACCACATTCCTGAGATTTACCAGGAAGATCTGGTGTCTTCTGCCTCGGGGATGTCTTTGAACTGCATTTGCATCATTGAATGCTTAAAATGACTAACTTGAAATTATGCAAAATCCTGGGAACTGCCCTGGTGCTTTGAGGTTAGAGATGGTACTTGCTGGGCAGGTATCTCAGGAGAGTGCTTTCCTCCTTTTCCCCATTAAATTATCAAATGATTCAGATAACATCATGTCACACTCTGCTGAATCACCTTCAGGAACAACCCAGCCTGAGTAGTTAGGACCCTAATGCTCTGACTTGCAAATAAGGAGGGGTTAGTATATAAGAATTAGCTCTGGTGGTCAAGTCTCTTCACCCTGCTGGCTATCATAGCACCAAGGAAGCTGGATAGCCCTGTTTCAGAAAGAAAGCATTTTTTTAAAAGGTATATGGCAGTTCTTTGTTTAGTCTTGCAACTTTTTTTTTTTTAAGAGAGAGAGAGGGTACAAGTGAGTGAGAGGTAGAGGTAAAGAGAGAGGGAGAGAGAGAGAAGCTGGGCTCACGGGATGCAGGGCTCGAGCTCACTTGAAGCAGGGTTGGAGCTCACGAACTATGAGATCATGACCTTGGCAGAGGTCAGATCCTTAAGGACTGAGCCACCCAGGTGTCCCAGGAAGATAATCTTTCTAAAGACATATATTTATAAAAGTTTTAAAATTTATTTTGAGAGAGAAAAAGAGAAAGCAAGCAAGCATGCATGAGCAGGGGTTGGACAGAGAGAGGGGGGTGGGGTGAGAGAATCCCCAGCAGGCTTTGTGCTGTCAGTGCAGAGCCTGAGGTGGGGCTCAATACCATTAACTGTGAGGGGAGTTGAAATCAAGAGCTGAGTTGAAATCAACCCTGGGTTGAAATCAAGAGTCGGAGGCTTAACCGACTGAGCCAACCAGGTGCCCCTAAAGACATATTTTAACAAGTGTTATGCTTTAATAATTTATGTCATATCCTTTTATGTTTCCAAATTAGAGTTTAAAAATTAATATAATTGAATTTAGGATAAAATGTTTCTGACGTTTATTCAAAAACATTTCTTTTTAACTTAAGAGATTTAACTCCCCTCTCTCCACTTGGATGGGATTGATAACAAAAACACCAAAGGAAGATTTGGGTGGCATCCCTCCATTGGAGAGGTAGAGGGAGAGCCACTTGTCAAAGGAGGAAGCCAAAGGTGACTGCTTATGTGCAGGTGAGGTCAGGACACCAGTGACTGGGATGGGCAGTGAGGTGGTGGTGTAATCTCAGAAGACCATGGGATTTATGTAACCTGGGTTCTATGTCCCTTGTTAGGGAGAAAAGACATTGACTTGGGGACTTCTTGAATATTCTGTTTCCGTCTTCCCTGGAGAAACACCTCCCTCCCCAACTTTCCTCTTTTGGTGCAGCTGGCAATGGCGTGACTCGGGATTGGGGGCTCTCAAAGGTTTGGAGGCCGATGGTAGGTGCCACCAATGTGCACCGTGGCTTGGTGCCAATTAGTGGGTACCCACCTGCCTTCAGCAGTAAAACTTTCTTAATAAAAATGATAATGTTGAGGATTGTGGGGCTCTCAGGTAATATCCTGCTGCCATTTTACCCTTCATCTCTATTCCCATTAATCCAGACATGAGTTTATTGACCTGGCCAACTCCTTCTGAGGTCTGTGTTAAAAGTCTTCGCTCTCAGAATCTTGCCCCACTTTCACTCGACCTTAACTGCATCTAGTAGTACTTCCTCATGTTCTGGATTCGCATTATTAAAGATACAGGCTGTGTCAGTGAAAATCGAGTCTTGTTTCTGTATTTCATTCTCCTCCTCTCCCCCACCCCAAGTGGAAATTCCTAAGAAAAGAAGAGGAAACACAAGCTTTCCTCCACTCCTTCAAACCAAAGGTCCTGTAACCCACCTTTATCTTTTGTTTTTCTGAATAAATGCCCATTTGGTTCCACTATACTCTACACTTTCCTCACTGACTTAAAATACTATTTTTGTAATTACGAAACTTTTATATTTGTTCTTTCCTTGTTTTATTCACCTTTATTTTCATTAATATTTATTTATGCCCACAGCACATTTAATTATTGAATCTACCGAATATATTTAACTACCAGAAATGGCTGAATTTTTCAGTGTTAGTTTTTTGAATCTTACACTCTTACAAAATCTTCTATTTGTGACTTTAGCTTTACAGATATAAACACACATATAGATGTGATTTCGTAGTATTTATGGATGAATTTGGGAAGAAGTGCTAGTAATTTTGAAATTTTAGCTATAAATATAGTAAATAACTCCAGCTATTTAAAAATTTATCTATTTATGTTCCACTGTAAATTTTTATAACTTTTGAAATAGAAGAGTCCAATTAACTTTATTACTTGATTTTAAGAAGATATTTACTTGCTGCTATGAACTAGATTTATTCTTCCATTGTGTCCTAATGGATTATATTTGGTTTTGAAAAATTCTCTCTTGTTGGTGTACCATTTTTTGTTATTGTTGCTTTTCTGAATTTTTCTAACTTTTCTAAAAAAAATCTACCATATATTGTCTGAAGTACAAAAATAAGTATAGAAAAAATATATGCTTATTGAGGGAATTTTTTTTAATTTATAGAAATATATAAGCAAACATAATCGCCGACCATTGTTTGTACACTGAGTATTGCCCTCTCTTCCTTTTCCATGGATATTCATGCATAAATGCCAACAGCAAAGTTACATGGGATATACAACTTTGTGTCATAGTTTTCCCACTAAGAATATCTTCCCACATTATTAACTATTCTTCACAAATATAATTTATAAAGGCTGAAACAGATTCTAGATTATGGCTATGACTAAGTAATTTTCATTAATTTGGGCAGTTTTATTTCTAAGTTTGCTGCTATAATTATTATCTCATTAGTGTCTTGTACATAAACTTTTATTTGAATCCCATACTTTTCTTTAGTTTCATTTCACAGAAATAAAATTGCTAGAGCAGATGACGTCATATGCATTTTCAGTGACATGAAGGAATTAAACTGAAGAGAAGTAAAGTACCCAGTTTGTATATAAAGGTACGATCTCTCCTTACATCCTGGAAAAGTTCATACATGTCAGCAGGGAGGGTAAATAAAAGTATCCAGAGCTCATGGTCATGGAGAACCAGGAGAAGGGGAATGAAACAAGCCTTATTTACATAAAAGTGAGAGTACAGCAGACCTGGGAAACAGGAGTGGAAGAGAGGAGAGGGCAGTTGAATCTCAGTGCAGATGAACATGGATAACAAGAATGTTTGTCCACAGTAGGAAACGGTCTCTCCCTGAATGGGGAAACACTGAAATCTTCCTTTTAATATGTCTTCTTATACTGTGGCTCAAAGCTCCAAAAACAATCATTCAGAAAGAGGCACTCAGGTGGAAGATGCATTGCTTTAAAAAAATTATATCTATATACACTTAAGTTTTCAAGAAGTTTTAGGTTCACAGCAAAATTTAGCAGAAACGACAGAGTCCTCATATACCCCTGCCCTCACACACCCAAACCCTTTCCCAACCATACTGCCAAAATTCCCCGCCAAATCGGTACATTTGTTACCATTGACGTGTCATGATTACCCAAAGTCCATAGTTTACAGTAAGGTCAACTCTTGGTGTAATACCTTCCATGGGATTTGACAAGTACTCGCCATAGTGGTATCATGTGAAATAGTTTTATCTCCCTAAAGGCCATCTGTGCTCTGCCTATTCATTTCCTTCCCTACACCCCCAGTAACCACAGATTGTTTAAATTGTTTCCATAGTTTTGCCTTTTCTAGAATATCATAAAGTTGGGATTATGCAGTATGCAGCCTTTTCAGAGTGGCTTCTTTCCCTTAACAATATGCATTTAAGATTCTTCCACAGCGTTTTCATGACTTGATGGATCACTTCTTGGTAGCACTTAATGATATTCCATTGTCTAGATGTGCCATAGGCATCCAGAAAGGCATCTTGGTTGCTTCCAAGCTTTGGCAGTTGTGAATAAGGCAGCTATATGTATCCCTGTGTGGGTTTTTGTGTGGACATAAGGTTTCAACTCCTTTGGATAAGTATGAAGGAGTTCAAAGGCAGGGTCACATGATACAGTATGTTTAGTTTTGTGAGAAGCTTCCAAACTGTCTTCAAAAGTAGCTCTCTCCTTTTGTGTTCCCATCGGCGATGAAGGAGATTTCCAGTTGCTCCACGTCCTAGTCTGCCCTTGGTGTTGTTCGTGTTCTGAATATCGGCCAATCTATTGTGGTGGTAGATTACTGTTGTTTTAATTTCCATTTCCCTAATGACTCGACGTAGAGCATCTTCCCATGGGCTTATTTGCTATCTGTACATCTTTGGTGAGGCTGAATGTTCTTTATGACCCCGCTTTGGAAGTCACAGTGTCAGATCTGTGATGAAGCTGTCAAAGCCTGACTACATTGAAGGGGAGGGAACGCAGACCCACTGCTGGGGTGGAAGGTGGCCAGGACACATTGTAGAAGAGCATGTAGGATGGGAGGTATTGATGCAGACATCTTTGGGAAATACAATCAGCCACAGGTAATCTGTCTTAGATGAGATAGAACAGAGCATGTGAAGAATGCTTAGAGAAACCAAGCCAAGGTGTAGATAGGACTAAATGTATTTGGAAAATACCTTCTGAAGAAGCAATTAACATGGCCTGGGCTNGATTTCATTCTTTCTCACTGCCATGTAGTATTCCATTGTGACAGATCCCCATTTAAAACATTGGCTACTAACCAAAGGATAGTGTAATAGACCAGTTTGTCCTCATACCCCCCTCCCCCCACCTCAGCATCTGGTTAGGTTTTAAGTCCATGACACCGAAAGTGATGTATTGAGAAAGTCATGGACTCTATGTAGGTCTCCATTATCTCATCCTTAAAAAGTGGGTAGTGAACTAGATTCTCTATAAGATTTATTCCAATTTAAAGCTCCATATTTGTATAGCTAACTTACCAAGAGACAAATTTCGCCTTTACGTAAAGATGAAAAATACCTAAGGATTAGGGTCATTTAGAAGGTGATAGTGAAGGTTACTCGACACTTGTACTCATTTTGAGGGAAACCCTGGAAAAATGAAACAAATATACCAAACTACTCAATATTGGCTTTCTGTTTGGTCCTTCTGCCTTGATTCTGATTCTGGAAGAAGGGCCTTTTTCCACGGAGAACACAGATGCTGGAAGATAAAGAGAAGGAATAATTCTTCCCATCCTGGTTTGTTTAAAGTGTCCCAGGGATGAGCAATTCGAAAGATGAGCATTTCCTGTAAGTTCCTCACCCACAGAAAATTGTATTAAAAAGCTCTGAGAAGTCTTCTTATAGCCTTCAGGTCAAAGTTTAAAAAGAAGGGAAATAAATAGAAAAAAAATCTTGTGACATCATTTCCCTATGTGGCTCTCATTTCTTGCATTACTTTACTTTTCTGTCATTTCCACTGACTCTTCAGGTCCAAATGTCAGGTATCAGAATTCAGAGTGAAACACTTTCCCTTACTTATGTGTGTTTCTGTTCCCCGGAGTCCTAAGCCTGAATTTCGGATTCTATTTTTATAGTCTTCACAGGAGAGAGTGATGTGGATCATATTGATTGTAGCCAGTTCAGTGTTGAGAGAAATTTCTTTCACTAAAAGCTCTGCATGGCTTGAAAGAGGAGAGATTCAGGCAAGCAGTCAGCCTCTGTATTCAGGAAAAGTCACTTCCAATGAGCGCTGGCCATTGTTGCTTAGAGCCTAGCTTTCCAACTGTATCCAATGATTTCGAGTGGAGGTGTTGATATTTCCAAGTCAGCTCCTCCAGGGTTACCTCACGTTGAGCTGAACTTCGTGGGTGATTCATTAATGCAGCAGGTGGATGTTTCTTTTTCTGGCACAAAATAAGACATTTTTATTGAGCACTTAACTAATGGCATGTAACATGTCATTTACAGGCTTTTTCTTTGTTTGCCATTTCAGCTGCAACACCATTTCTTCGGAGAAAACCTTCCCTGCCCCTTATTCTCCAGTTTTCAGCCCAGTCTAATCCAGGAGCCTCTTTTCTATGATGTTTTCTATGATATTTTGAGCTTCTGTAGAGTATTTACATGCTTATTAATTTTATCAGTTGATGAATGTGCTTTCTGCCCAGCTGTGGAATGTTTCAGAGAATTCCCTTGCTGATTGCTCTAGTTCAGTGGATGTCACAGCAGATACAGTGTAGACACATTAGATACAAATTGACAACAAAGAAATAAATGAAGGATTTCTCTTCTGTGTTTTTTCTTTTTTTTTTTAATAGTTTATTGTCAAGTTGGTTTCCATATAACACCCAGTGCTCATCCCCACAAATGCCCTCCTCCATGCCTATCAACCCCTTCCCCTCTCCCTCATACCGACCCAAAAAACAAACAATCAAGTGAAGAAATGGGCAGAAGATATGAACAGACACTTCTCCAAAGAGGACATCCAGATGGCCAACAGACACATGAAATGATGCTCAGCATCCCTCCTCATCAGGGAAATACAAATTAAAACCACACTGAGACCACCTCACGCCGGTCAGAGTGGCTAAAATGAGCAAATCAGAGGACTCTAGATGCTGGTGAGGATGTGGAGAAACGGGCACCTTCCCACACTGTTGGTGGGAATGTAAACTGGTGCAACCCCTCTGGAAAACAGTGTGGAGGTTCCTCAAAAAATGAACAATAGAACTTTTCTGTGCTTTTTCTAATCTCCATTTCTTAAATCAGAAGTAAAAACTTAAAGAAACAAAGTAATCTCTTTATGATTACGTGGTTAATATGTGTTAGGGACAGTGATGAGATGGAATGCAACGTGCCAGCCCCCATTCTGCATCCATTACCTTTAAGCCTACATGTCTGATTTAATTTTGGTTAAAACCAACCCAAATGTTGCTGCTTATAGAAAATTAGTCTCGGTGAAACAAACCAAGAAATGTTTGTGGAATCAGAGTGGGTCTTTTGAGTAAAGAAGCTTCTCAGTTGAAATTCTAGTTCACAACTAGATATGCTCTTCTGAGCATCCGATAGGAAAGTTATCATGACCTACCGATCTCTCAACACAAACACAATGATGTCCCTTTGATATTACACTGCAAACGCATTTTAAACTTTCTTTCCTAGAAACTTCTAAATATCTTTGCACAGGACTACAACAGAAACATTTAGGTTGTTATAAACCCTTAGGAGTTAGTATATAAAGATAGTACACTGATAGCACAAAATATTCAAGTATTTTGATATACCACTGACAACGTATGTGACTGTTTCTCAATATAATGCCTTTTAGAATCTTGTTTTGCGATTGTTATTTCATTTTTTTTTAAAACAACTATTGTCTTGTGCCTTTGTGTTTGTTACCTTTTGACATTTTCTGGCTGCTTAATATTTAGATTATTATTAAATTTTATTGGAAAAAAATGAAATGATTTTAAATCTCTTCCCCCGGGCATTTTTATTCACATGTCTGACTTTATTATTAAGATAAATTAGTGAGTTTTTTGGTATTTAATTTGTTCTATTGTTAATTAAGGTATATTTACATAAAGTTCAAGTTTTTAAATGTAAAATTCTGAGAGTTTTGGCATACATATATAGTCTGTTAACCACCACAATAATTATGATTTAGAACAATTCCATTACCCCAATAAACTCTTCCTAGGGAACCTTAACCCCTCTCCCCTGCTCCCAGCTCTGACAAGCACTAATCTACTTTTTGCCCTGTGACTTTGCTTTGGAAAGAATGGCATGCAAATGGAATTATGTAACCTTTGCACCTAGCTTCCTTTACTTAGCACAATCCATCTGAGATCGATTACTGCTGTGGCGTGTATCAGTACTTCATTCTTTGTTATTGCTGAGGTGTATTTCATTAATATGGCTACTTTAGACTATGGCTGTGGAACATATGGACTGCTTTCATTCATGAATAAAATCATTTGCGTGTGTGTGTGTGTGTGTGTGTGTGTGAACATGAGTGTTCATTTGGTTACATGTCTAAAAGTAGTAAGTTCGATAAGTGTATTTTCAATTTTATAAGATGCTGTAAACTGTTTTACAAAGTGACTGTATCATTTTGCATTGCCCTCAGAAATGTATGACAGGCCAGTTAGTCACCGTCCTAATCAGCGCTTACAATCGCTTCTTTAAAAATGTTATTCAGGGGTGCCTGGGTTGCTCAGTTGGTTAAGTGTCTGACTTCTGCTCAGGTCATGATCTCATGGTTCGTGGGTTTGAGCCCTATGTAGGGCTCTGTGTTGACTGCCAGCTCAGAGCCTGGAGCCTGTTTCAGATCCTGTGGCTCCCTCCCTCTCTCTCTGACCCTCTCCTGCTCATGCTCTCTTTCTCTCTCAGAAATAAATAAAAATAAATTAAAAAGTTAAAAATGTTATCCATTACCATAGGTGTGTTGCATATCTCATTGTAGCTGTAATTTGCATTTTTCTATTGACTAATGATGTTGAGTAACTTTTCATTGACTCGTTTGCTATTCATATGTGTTCTCTGTGAATCGTTATTTCAGATATTTTGCCCACTGTTAAAAAAAGATTGGTTTCCAATTTCCAAATTTTAAGAGTCTTGGGGCTCCTGGTTGATCAGTGGGTTGAACACCCAACTCTTGATTTTGGCTCAGTTCATGATCTCACAGTTCATGAGTTTGAGCCCCGCGATAGGGTCTGTGCTGACAGTGAGGAGCCTCCTTGGGATTCTCTCTCTCTCCCTCTCTCTCTGCCCCTCCCTCACTCTACTCATGCCTTCTCTCTCAAAATAAATAAATAAACTTAAAAAAAGAAAACAGAAAGAGTCTTTGCTATGATTACAAGTTCTTTATCAGATATATGATTTGCAAATATTTTTTTCCTTATCTATGGCTTATCTTGTCTTTTCATTCTGAAAACACCAACTTCCACAGATCATGAATTCTTAATTTCAATAATGTCCAGTTTCTTTTTTTTCCTTTTATGGAAAATGCACTATTATATATATAGTTTTTATAATAAATGGATATTTGCTTTTTCTGCATCTATTGAGATGACGATGTGGGTAGGAGTTTGCTATCTGTCCTGTTTGGTGTTCTGTGAGCTTGGATCTGTAGTTTCATGTCTGTTAATTTTGCCGTTTTCAGCCATTATTTGTTCCAATATTTCTTTTGCAGTGTTCTTTTCCTTTCTACTCAAGGGATCTGAGGATTACAATTGTGCACTTGTTGGTGTTTTACATTTTCTTACATCTCTGTTTTTTGTTTGTTTGTTTGTTTAGAGAGAGAGAGAGCGCGCACACGTGAGCTGGGGAAGGCCAGAGAATTTTAAGCAGGTTCCAGGCTCAGCCTGGAGCCCAATGCTGGGCTCCATCTCACACCTGTGAGATATGACTTGAGCTGAAATCAAGAATGGCAGCCACCCAGGCATCACTCCAGCATGACTGTTGAGGGGGTCAAGTTACTTTTACTAATTTGTTTATCCAGGTTCCCCAGGAAGGTGAAGAAAGGTGTAAATCAAGATCTCTCCAGGAAGGGAATCGTGGCCTGAGGCATTTTTTAAACTAAATTTCCTCTGGTCACCTTGTTATTAACTAGCTTCCTTTTCCCAGCTGTCTTCTGCGAACTGGCTTCCGCTCATACTACCACTCCTACCATATACATGGTTTGTGTTTTAGTGTGACTCTTATCTCTCCCTTTTGGGGAAGAGCCTCTCTCCCTGATAGAGAACCATTACCACGGAGAAGCCCGATTCTCTACAAGTGGGATCATTGATGATCATCTTTGAATCTGTTCCAGAAGCTGATAGAGTTCTCCAAGCAGTAGACAGGGTGAGAGAAAAATGCCACCCTCCCTCTAACAGCTCACAATCACGTTCTTCTTTACCCTTTCCATATTACAGTGTATGAGTGGAGTTCTAATTAAAGCTGCCCTACTTCCTCACTGCAACAACAAACTACTATCTGTGTTACTTTTACTGGCTCTTATGCCTCCCTGGTAGCTGGTAAACTGCTGCCTTCCTTTTAAAATGTAAATTAAATCTCTGCACTCCTCTGTTCCAATAGCCTTAGAATAAAATCCAGAGGCTTGACCTACATGATCAGACCCTATACTGCCTTTTTAATCTTAATACCTTCTAAATGGCCCCTGCTTTCCCCTCTTCAACCACACTGGCTCCTCGCTGTCTTTAGAACATGACCTGGAGATACTTTGATTCTGCTCTTCTACCCCTAATATATCCATTCAGATAACTCCTTGTCTCTCTTATTGGCCCTGCTCAAATATTCTTGCTCCAAATGTCTACAATTCCCATTTCCCCTTCCCTCTTACCACATTTTGCATTATTTTCCTTTATAACCTTTGTACTACCTGATACTGTCACAACTTCCTTGTTTCCTATCATCTTTCCCTCCTAACTCAAATACGAATTTTATGAGAGAAGAGACTTTGTTTTATTCACTGCTGTATCCCAGGAACCTGTGTTAGGTGTGGGAGTACTCATTAAATATCTGTTGAATGACTTTATGAATGAACGGATGAATGAATAGCAGAAAAAGAACTTCAGTGCATTACGTTGATTGTAAATTAGGGAGAAGCTTTCAGTTTGGTGTGACTGTTACCCTCAGGAAGCCTAGTGCACCTGCCTTCGTGTTGAGATTCCATATGAATTTGTTCCTTCTTCTGAGGGTAAACTTTTCCTGCCACCTTTGCTCATCTAATTCAGGCTATATTAGGGGTGTTCTAGCTAGATCTTTCTATTGAGGCCTTAAAATAAATCTGTGCTTCATCTAGGAGACGATATCTGAGAGAGTCTCAGCCGACTCTTTCAGTCCTTCTTTTCTGTCCTATTAGATACAAGGCTCCACCTCAGATCTTTCTAGGTAATCACATCCCTATTTTGGGCTTCTGCAGAGAGGCTAAAGAAATCAATGACCACATGCCTAATCCCTTCAAGGAGCCCTCTGTGTGACTGACTGCTACAGCACTCTCGTTCTTTCTGAGGCACTAGCAAAAACAAAACAACAAAGCAAAACAAAACAAAACAAGATAAAACAAAACAAATACCAGCCACACCCTTGGCTTTTCCTCCAGGGCATGTTTTTCTGATAGCAAATTTTCTATGCTATTTGAAAGAAAATACAGTCCGTAAATACTCCCGATTTCTACTATTGCCGAAGTTGTTTTTCAGTTGTTAGATTCTGGGAAGGGAAGTTCAGATGCTTAGGAAAATATTCTTCCCAGAAATGTGCCTATGTTACAGTGGTGGGCAGAATCATGATCTCCAAAGATGTCCACATCTTAATCCCCAGAACCTTAGATGGCAAACATGATTTTGTAGGTGTGATTAAGGATCTGGAGGTAGGGAAGCTATCCTGTATTATCTGGTAGGTCTAACATAGTCACAAAAGTCTTTATAAAATGAGAGAAGCAGTCAGGACAATGATAATCAGAAAAGGAAACATGACAATAAACGGAGAGGACCCCAATCCTAGGAATTCAGGCAGCCCCTAGAAGAAGCTGAACAACGCAAGGCAATGGATTCTAGGGCCTTCCAAAGGTAAGCAGACCTGCCTTACCTTTATTTTAGTCCAATGAAGCCCGTTTTGAACCCCTGGCCTCCAGAACGTTAGGATAATAAATTTGTATTCTTTTAAGCCACTAAGTTTGTGATCATCTCTTATAGCCTCGCTTTGAAATCAATACACATTTTGGTTCCAGAAATGGGGTACGGGTGTAATAAATACCTAAATAAGTGGAAAAAGCTTGGGAAAGGGGCACTGGGTAGAGGCTGGCAGAAGTGTGGGCAGCAGGATAGAAAGAGCCTAGATTACCTGTAATAGACTGTTGGTAGAATTATAAATCCTAACAACTCCACTATTAGTGAAGACTCACAAGGAGCATTGCAGAGAAAACCTATATTGTCTTAGAGAAAACATAAATTATCATGAATAGACTCTTGGTAGAAATATGGGCATTCAATATGGTGCTGTTGACAAGGCGTCAGGAAGCAATGAGAAACCTCGTGTCGGAAGGTAGAAGAAAGACCATCATTGTCACCTGGGGCAGGAGGCTTAGGTGAACAGCACTCTCTAGCTATGTAGAAAGCAGAACTTGCAAACGATGAACTTTGAGATTTAGCTCAGGAGATTTCCAAGCAGAGTGTTGAAAGTATGACCCATTTTCTTTCTTATTGCTGATGATAAAACACGAGAAGAAAGAGACAAACTGAGGGAACAACGTGAAGCAAGAAAGAAACCAAGACTTGCTTTCGGAAATTCTCAGCCTCTCTAGATGGCCAAAGACTCTAAAATTGGGAAATTTGCTATCGGGGAAGCATGCCCTGGAGAGAAAGCCAAGGGTGTGGCTGGTGCTTTTTCTTCTGCTAGGGCCTCAGAAAGAACAAAAGGGCGCTGTAGCCGCAGTCACACTGAGGGCTCCTTGTAGAGGTTAGGCATGTGGTCATGGATCTCTTTAGTCGCTCTGGAGAAACCAAAAATAGCGATGCGATTACCTAGAAGGATCTGAGGTAGAGCCTCTTATCTGATGAAGTGAATCCTCACCACACACACAGGAGACCCACAAGGTTTTGAGAATTTTATCCCAGCAGAAACACTGCCTTTTGGTCTGAAACAGCAGAGAAGATAAAAAGAAAGAGGACTGTCTGACGCCCCGCCTCCACAGACAGGAATTGGGACGATGAAATGACAGAGCTGCAAACATGTGCAGCCACAGCCTCTAGACCCTTCATCTCAGGTCTGGAAAATGATTGTTTGCCCAGCTGGATTTCAAAATTACTTGGGACCAGTCATACTTTTTTTTTTTCCCCTTCAGTGTTCTTTTTTGAATGAGAATGTCTATAACTGCTAGCCCATGTCTGTCTCAGATGTTTATTTTGGGAACATATGTCTCATTTTTTGAGTTACACAAGGTCTCAGATGGCAAGGAATATGTCTTAGTATAGATTTTTACCCAGGGCCTTGCCCATCCTTGATTTAAACAATTTTCATGATGAGACTGGAGACCTCTGAACTGTTGAGACCTGGATGATACTTGGGGCAGGGAGGCTGGGTTGAAATATTTGGGGATGTTGAATTAGGATGAATGTATTTTGCACGTGGGATGTGTATACATTTGGGAGGATCAGAGGGAGGACCATGTTGGGCAGAATAAGGAGCTCCCAAAGATGTTTCCGTTTGAAGTTCTGGAACCTGTGAATATTTGACTCTACACACAAATCGTTTTTACTCGCAACACTTCTGACATCAAATGTGAGTCGGCGTGTGTGTTTGTGTATTTTCTCCACATCATGAACCAATTACCAGACTCTCAAGAAGACAGCAATCAGGTGTCTTACAATTCGATTCAATTCTGACACTAGATACCTGGACTCAATGTTGGATGCCACAAGGTTAAGGACTCAGTCTCACAAGACTGCCTTCGCTTCAGACACCAGACATGAGTATTTGGTACAACCTTTTTGTCTGATGTTGCTACAGGGTCAGGAGTTCCCACAACACCCTTCTTTTCTTCAGATTTGATCATCTGTTAGGATGGCTCACCGCATTCAGGGACTTTCTTCATCCATGTTTATCAGCTTATTATAAAAGACACAACTCAGGGGCAGCCAAATGAAAGAGATGCTTAATGCCAAATATGTAGGAAGGAGCACGGATTTCTGAGGCTTTCTTTGGGCATGTCATCCTCTCAGGACCTCAAGGCGTTCATCAACTTGGAAGCTCTCTGAACCGTGTTGTTTGGGGGTTTTATGGAGGTTCAGGCACACATGGTTAAATCATTGACCATTCGTGATTAACATGATCTCCTTGAAGTTTTGGGGGTGGGGCTAAAAGTTTCAACTTCTAACCTGCTATGATGGTTCATGATGGTCAGCTTGATTGCTTAAAGGGATACCCACAAAGCTGGTAAAACATTTCTGGGTGTTTCTGAAAGAGATTATCTTTTCATTTGGTAGAGTGAGTACAGATCTACCTCTGCCAGGGTGGGGGGGCCTCACCCAATCCACTGAAAGCCAAAATACAACAAAAAGGTAAGGAGGGGTGAGTTCCCTCTTTCTCCAGCTGGAATGCCCATCTTTTCCTGACTCAAGACACTGAAGATCCTGGTTTTCATGCCTTTATACTCAAACTAAATTGTCCCACCAGCTTTTCTGGTTCTGCAGCCTGCAGATGGCAAATCGTGGAACTTTTCAGCCTCTGTGACTGTGTGAGCAAATTCCTGTAATAACACTTCCTTTATATGGGGTTATGTCCCTATAACTCATTGTAAGTTGAGAATATAGTAAGTCAAAAATGCATTTGACCCACTTAACCTACTAAACATTATAGCCTAGTTTATTTACTTTTTTTCTTGTTTATTTATCTTTGAGAGAGAGAGATAGAGACAGAGTGTGAGCGGGAAGGGTCAGAGAGAGAGGGAGACACAGAATCCCAAGCAGCCTCCAGGCTCTGAGCTGTCAGCACAGAGCCCCATGTGGGGCTTGAACCCATGAACCGTGAGATCATGACCTGAGCCAAAGTCAGACAGTCAACCAACTGAGCCACCCAGGCGCCCCCAGCCTACTTTAAATGTGCTCAGAATACTGACATTAGCCTACAGTTGGCCCAAGTCCTCCAATACAATGCCCATGTTATAACAAAGTGCTGGATATCTCATGTAATTTATCAAGCACTGTACTGAAAGTGAAGAAATGGGTGGTTTATCTTCCTGATTGTTTGGCTAACAGGGAGCTGTGGCTTGCGGCCACTACCCAACAACATGAGAGTGTTGTATCACAAATTGCTAGTCTGGGGAAAAATCAAAATTCAGAATTTGGAGTACAGTTTCTACATGATATGTATCAAT
The DNA here is from genome assembly GCF_008692635.1 of Crocuta crocuta. Classification (NCBI taxonomy): domain Eukaryota; kingdom Metazoa; phylum Chordata; class Mammalia; order Carnivora; family Hyaenidae; genus Crocuta; species Crocuta crocuta. The sequence continues at coordinate 238,952 of NW_027530353.1, read as the reverse complement.
TTTGTCAGGGGCCGTTTGCATATCTTTATGTACCCTACTCCTAGTCAGCTCCCTAGTGGCTTTCCTAGTGAACAGCTCACAAAATTAACATACGAAATCCTTGTGTCACTTTCCTGCTTCACACTTGAATCTTTGCACTGATCTAGGAGGAACTGAAAAATTCCCTCTTTTTTTAAATGTTTATTTATTTTTGAGAGAGAGAGACAAATAAATTTTGTCTATCTTGAGACAGAGCACGAGCAGGGGAAGAGCAGAGAGATAGGGAGACACAGAGTCCAAAGCAGGCTCCAGGCTCTGGGCTGTCAGCACAGAGCCCAACAAGGGCTTGTACTCATGAGCTGTAAGATCATGACCTGAGCCAAAGTCGGAAGCTTAGCCACTTAACTGAGCCACCCAGGGGGCCCCAGAACTGAAAAATTCTTAAAACCTTGGTGAGCTAGGTCCTGCCTGGCTCTTCAACCTCACCTGGCTTCCCTTTCTTTGAGGATGTTTATGTACCAACCACACTGACCCTCTTTGTTTCCTTCTCATGTGCTACGAACCCTCAACTCAGGGCCTTGGCACATGCAGTTTTCCCTTGCTGGAGTATCTTCTCATTAGTTTTCCTAGTTTTCTCTTCTACCTTTCAGTTTTCTGACAAAAAGCTTCCATTATTGTTCCAACACCACACATTCTAGTTACATTCTCTTTTTGCACCCCATACTTCTCTTTGGAGGCACTGATTCTAATTGTAATTCATCAAGTATTTGAGTTTTTGCTCTCATCATCCATTTGATAAAGATAGACACGGTGTTTATCTTAGTCTTTTATTTTCAGCAATTAGGAAAGTAGCTGGTACCTAGAAGCATTCCGTAGATGGAAGACATATATCTTCTTTTTGTGTCCCTGAAACTTAGAGCTGGTGTGAGCCCAATCTAAGTATGAGACTTAGTACTAAGAGATTTGCCTTAGATTCCTTTTCGTCTCAAAGCTTCACATTTCTCTGTTAATTATCGCATCATGAGATCCCATTATGCTATCCACTAAGCAATGCTTTCTTTTTATAATTATAAGTTGAAATGATAGGAGAAAATTGAAATAGAGGCAAAACATCTTTGAAAGCTGTGTGGGGAATGACCCAGCTCATACAGGTTTAAAACATGCTTATGTCATTCTTTGCTTCGGTAGTAATTATTTTCTTCTCTGTGTTTACCTAATGAATATAGATTTTTTCCCTCTACAAATGACTATTTTACATATACAAATCTTGCATTTCAGGAATGGATTGAAAGGAGCACACCTCTTAATAAGCCCCATGTCGGCAATGTTGTCTAGCTTTGGGTTAATAGTAATGGACTCTTATACCATCTGCTATAATATCTTAGATAGGTACCATGTTTTCTCTATACCAAAAGTGTTATTTTATGGTTTAAAAGTTTTTGTTTACCTTCCAGTTAGTTAACATACAGTGAATATTAGTCTCAGGTGCACAATACAGTGATTTGACACTTTTATATGACACCCAGTGCTCATCACAATAAGCACACTCCTTAATCACCCTTCCCCCACCAACCTCCTCTCTGGTAACCATCCGTTTGTTCTCTATAAATAAGAACCCAAAGTATTATTTTAAATAAGTATTTTTTTTCCTCATTACTCTTGGTTTTTAGAGCTATGGTTAAACATTTGAAACTAAGTTAAAAAAAATCTTGAGATTAGCTCATTTTAATATCAAATCTTATTTAGATTATATCTTTTGTTATAGCATGAGGAGCCCTCAGAAGCTGTTTGATACAGAAAAATCAGCAATTTAGTAAACAATGTCATTAAAAAAAAGCTTTCTGAAAGAATGTCTTACTAGACCCAAAGCCAATTATGACAGCAGTGAAAGTAAATTTCACTCACCCACTGTTGCATTATTTAACTTGTCTTCAATTTAAATATATTTCCTTATACTCAATCTACCCTTTATCTACCACACATTCAGTTATTTTCATTTCTGTTATTTAATCTAATAATAATAATTGCTATCTTTCTCTCTTCTAGACAGTAATGGCAGTTTGGGGAAATGAGCATCATAATAACATGTCATGGCTCTTCCTCCAGTAGAAATTACTCTGGGTTTCCTTCTTGTGTTGAAATACGGCCGTCTAGCTTCTCTCATTCCATTTCATACATAGCTTGAAAAGACAGATTGTATTTTTAATGATTTATGTATATGCATATTGCAAGTTTCTTCCGATTCTCAAGATATAATTTATGGCAGCTGATTGAAGGGCACCTTCTAAGAGTTATACCCCAGGTAAAATACCAAAGATGCCACTTTGCTATTGAGTTGAGATACCTCCTGATACTAAAATAGAAAGGTCTGAATTCAAATATTTATCTGACTTTTTTTTAAGCTAAGTTTGGTTTATCATACAAAGGATATCAACAAGGTATATCTTTAATAATTTTGTTGTATCTTTCTGCTCCCTTAGAATGTCACTAATTCTTACTGCTTTTTTTTTGTGACATTGTCTCTTTTTTCTCTTTTCTTCTGAAAAAGTGTCGATGAACCTAAATCAAAGGAAGCAAACTGAGATGTGAGAAGGAAAAGTCAAAAGTCTAGCATTTATACCTCTGACATACTTCTCAAGTGTGAGAAAATCTCATAGGAGTTTGAAAGAATTTTTTTATTATTAATGCCTCCTAGACTTGATTTATAGCTCCAACAGGCTCAAGGAATTCGTCCACCTGGCAGTAATTTGCAGTGTGATTTTTTAAAACTGTAAGTGAGAAACCATGAGCCCCTGGAAAAATGACTCTGGATTTTAATAGAATCACACTTGGGGAAATTAATTCATGAAACTTTTACTAATTCCTTATAGAAATATTTCCAAGGGATGCTGATTGGTGACATGCTCCCTTTCTCATCACTGCTGATCCTGCCATTAATATACAACTGACCTTCCACTAAGTTGTAATCAATTGGCAATTAGTATCTATCCATACATATCAAACAATGAATGGATAATCTGCCTAACTTAATAATTTCTAAATGACTTTTATATACAAATTCTATTCATTTTGCCGGCAATCAGAATGTGTTCTTCCAATTTCTCCTGCTTGATATTTAAAGCTGTGAGTTTACTTCTTAAATAAACCTCCAGCAGTGACCCCAAAAACACTGCTTTGGGAAGAATTAGGAATTCTCTTGTAGCTTTGCCCCAGTTAACTGTCATATCTCCACTCTCCTGCTGCTGATTGAAAACCAAAAGAGAGGAGCAGAACCCCTCCCCTTGGAGGCTGCCATCTTGTTTTTCCTGATGTAGCTTTTTGCTTCACTGAGCCAGTAAGCAACCCCTGTTGAACCCACCAAAGTCTTTGCACTAATTCCTTCATTTACTGGGTTTGATTCAGCCTAAATTTTGTGACAGGATCTGAAGAAAAAGTATAAAGTGGTTATAATTTTCATTTCAATATGAATTTGAATGTTTAAATTTAATATCAAGAAGGTAAATTTCAAAATTTTCAAAGCAAAGTTGTTTCTAATTATGATGTGTATAAAATATTGAAATGTAGGGCACCTGGGTGGCTCAACCAACCAGCTGGGGGTCTGACTTTGGCATCGATCAGGATCTCAAGGTTTGTCAGTCTGAGCCCTGCATTGGGCTCTGGGCTGACAGCCCAGATCCTGGAGCCAGCTTCGGATTCTGTGTGTGTGTGTTGTGTGTGTGTGTTGTGTGTGTGTGTGTGTGTGTGTGTCTGCCCCTCCCCCATTTGTGCTCTGTCTCTCAAAAATAAATAAATGTAAAAAATATAAATAAATAAATAAATATTGAAATGTACTTTTATATTTTATTTTATGTATTCTGTTCTGCACTCAAATATTTCAATGCAGGCTTCAGGTGTTCCTGAACTTCCCTTTAATCTGGTTTTGTGTTGAAAAATATTCAAGGGGAGTTGGTAAGGAACGGCATTTTACCAGAAGTTCTGTATCTATTTCGTTTGGACCCTCCTTGGTATAGAGCACAAATCTATGGACCTTTATTTTTAGTGTTAATTTTTGAGAGAGAGAGAGAGAGCATGAGCAGGGGGAAGGGCAAAGGATGATTAGGGGGAAGGACAAAGAAGGGGGGGTAGAGGATCCAAAGCAGGCTCTGCCAAATGGGGGGCTCGAACTCATGAACCCCAAGATCATGACCTGAGCCGAAGTCGGACACTCAACCAATTGAGCCACCCAGGCACCTCAAAGCTATGCACTTTTGACAAGCACCAGCTGAAGAATTTATTAAATGTGTGATGCCAGACTGTGTGGAACTGTCGAAAAACAGTTTCTTTCTTTATCATTTCATCTTCTAAATTTGTAATCAGCAGCTTTTAAATGACGTCTAGCTTGGTTTGTGGCATTTTTAAAGTTTCAGGACAGAAAAAGGATTATGAGTATCTTTCGTTGTAAACATGACAAGTATAGACTTTCTGAATTCAGCAAAGTGTGTAAGTAATAGGGCAATAAATTGCTACTAAGTAGCTGGGTTTTAAAAAAAAGCACACACAGAAACAAAACTAAGTACTGCATTGCAGAATCTTACTGTGATCTTTTCTTTTTTTCCTTTCCTTTCCTTTTCTTCTTCTTTTTTTTTTTTTTGAATAATATATGTGCAATCAGTCTCCCCAGAACTATCACAGCTTGAGTTGAAATAATCGCTCTAATTTGTATGGCAAAAAAGCACCCTTATTTGTGCTGATAAAATGCAACTCATGGCAACTCCAATCCTGTGGTTTTAATGTGACTCAAAAAGCTGTCTGCAATAAAGGAACGTATTAGAGATGCTAAAAGCTGATAGCATTTTGTTTTTGTTAAGTTTTAGAACAATTTCCCTGATGGAGTAAAATGTGCGCTAGATTTTCTGATAAGTAATTTTCCATTCACCTCAATTTATTTCCAGATCCAGAAACTTTACTTTGTGAAGACTTGTCAATGCATGGAGTACTCACAGGCTTCTGGTGGGTACTGTGTGTTGGATGAAATTGCAGTTTGCATGACTCTCTCACAAACAGCCACGCAAAGTTGTCAAAAGATGGCAAATAAAGAAGGTGGTTTGTTTAGCTAATGTGAAATATTTCCGGGTGGCCTAATTCACCTGTTTCAAACGACATGCAAAGAACAGAAACCATGAAGGGAGTTTACTTCCCAGGCACTAACAGCTCTACTAAAATCCAGACATAACAGTGTAGACAAATCTGGGATTTCAAGTTCTTGGGGAATGTGACTTGGATAAGCCCTCGTATCTTCCTAGAAGAATCTGGGAGGGCACTGTAAATCAGGCAGGGCACTGAAGATGTTCAGGACTCTGAAAAGTCAAATGGTTCCAATCTTCTAATGAAGTTCTGTCCTGATAGACAGATGAATGATTTCTATTTCACCTCTTCCTCCTCCCCCTGGCTCATCCCATCCTTCTTACACTAATTTCCCCCACAACTCTCATCTCCTATAACATTTGTATAATCTGTCTACTTTATGCATATTACTGACTCTCTGTCTTTCCCAATAACTGTAAGGTCCACAGGGCAGTCTTTTGGTTTCCCAGGGACCAAATCAGTGTTGGTCAGTGCTCACTAAAAGGTGGTCAAGGGAACCAACAGTGTCTAGGGCCACAGACCAGCATGTTGCTGTGATTTTAGCACTCAGGCTACCAAATCCTGAAAGCTGGTTGCTCATGTGGGAAACCCCAAAGCAGTGGTTTTGGGGTGCAAAAGGTAACCCTGAGTTATGTTTGCTCAGTTCTCAATTTTGGTGTCCCAGGGAAGGGAAGACCCAGGAATGATAGAAGGTACCCCAGAGGAAAGCCCACCATGGTCCACAAGATACAGCCTCTGCAGATCTTTCCTGGAAAGTTAAGTTGGAGGAGATCTTCATTTAAGAGAAAATCTGATTAACATTTGGTGACATACGCAAGATAGTGAGATTATACTGTCCTACACAATTCTGTCCTACACAATTTTGCAGTCTGTTCTTTGGATTAGTTTTATATCATGCATACACTGATATGAAAAAAAAAATTTTGGTGACTGCATAGTATTGCAAACAATGGATTCAGTATAATATTTTAAATATTCTCCTACCTTGGAGAACTATTATTCCAATTTTATTACCTGAATTCTTGACTGTTTGTTTCCTTAGGGTGGATTCCTCAAAATAATTCTACAATAATTTTTAATACACTTTTGACATTTGCAATGTGCTTCAAAAATTTCGTCTAACTGCTGTTTTAGTTGTATTCCACATGTATGAACTATTTATATTATCATTGAGATCAAAATACTCTCTAATTCCCCTTGTGATTTCTTACTTTACTTATGTGTTATTTGTAGTACAATTCTTTATTTCTGAACATATAAGGACATATAAGTTTTAGTAAACTTTTTATTTATTTTTTTTAATGTTTTTATTTATTTCTAGGAGAGAGAGAGAGAGACAGCGTGAGTAGGGGAGGGTCAGAGAGAGAGGGAGACACAGACTCCGAAATAGGCTCCAGGCTCTGAGCTGGCAGTCAGCACAGAGCCCGATGCGGGGCTCAAACCCACGAACCGCGAGATCATGACCCAAGCGAAAGTCGGACGCTTAACCAACTAAGCCACCTAGGCGCCCCAGTTTTAGTAAACTTTTTAGATACTGACCCTTTTTTTTAAGTTTCTGTATTTGTTTTGAGAGAGTGAGCAGGGGACATGGAGAGAGAGAATCCGAAACAGGCTCTGTGCTGTCAAAGACAAACTCAAGCAGGGCTCAAACCCACAAACTGAGATCATGACCTGAGCCAAGTCAAGAGTAAGACACTTAACCATCTTAGCCAACCACCTGCCCCTAGATAGTGACTCTTAAATTTATTATACTGTATTCAGAGAACCTCCTTTGTGTGCTTTAAGTTCTTTAAAGTTGTTGGGAATTGTTTTATAGTTTGGTATGTGATGAACTTTTTAAAAAAAATTTTTAATGCTTTATTTATTTTTGAGAGAGAGAGACAGAGAGAGAGAGAGAGAGAGAGCATGAGCAGGGGAGGGTCAGAGAGAGAGGGAGACACAGAATCCGAAGACAGGCTCCAGGCTCTGAGCTAGCTGTCAGCACAGAGCCCAATGTGGGGCTTGAACCCACGGACTGTGAGATCATGACCTGAGCTTAAGTTGGACGCTTAGCCAACTGAGCCACCCAGGTCACCCAATGAACTTAAATCACTGTAGATTAGGTATACACTGGTGGTTTCTATACACACCTGTTAGGTTAAGCTTGTTGATCATGTTTTCTAAATATTTTACTTTATTGTTGCTTAGTTTTGCCTGTTCAACTGATTATAGACTCATATTGTTATTTTCAATTATGAATATAGATATGTTATTTCTTCCTTTATTGCTATCCAGTTTTGCTTTACTGTTTTAAGGCTAAGTTATTACATGCATAGGCATTTATAATTGGTTCTTCTCACAGGACCAGGTCTAGGAGGAATCAATTGAGGTACCAAGGGTACAGAATTTAAGGAGGTCCTCATATTCAAAGTCATGCAAGTGCAAGATTGGTAAATGAAAGTGAGTTCTTTAAATGATGTGTTTAGGTACCTCACTTGCAGCATCCTTGTCTCAGTCTTGTCTTTCAGTAAATTGAACGGTCATCATTATGATGTTCTCTTGCTCCCCTTTCCATCTGCTGTTAATATTTTTTTCCTTAAATGCCTTTCGATTTATCTTCTTTTGTCCTTTTAATTTTTCTATTATTTTATTTTAGGTATGTTTTTATAAATTAAAGCTTTGTTTTTCATCTAACAAATCTTTGGCATTTAATTGGAGTGCAGAATCATATAGAACCAATATATTTACTCCGAATTTGGGTTTCAATTTACCCTGTTATTATTGGTTTGCTATTTATATTACCTAGTTTATCTTCCATTTTCTTACCTTTCTTGTCTTCATTTGTATTTTTAAGTACTTTTCCATCATTCTATCTCCTCCCTTGACCAGCTTAATAGTTATGCTGTCATGCTTAGTTGCTCCTTTGAAATAAATGACACGTCTTTATCTCCATCTGCTTTCAGAGTGTTCTTTTGACTTTATTTTTTTAACATTAGATGGGCTTTTCTTTTTATGTTATTAAATATATTGTATAATATCCTTTGCTATATTTTTAAATATTGCTTCTGTTCCAATCTTACTTCTCTGGCTCTAAGACTCCAATTTATGTGTATTAGATCTTTTCTATATTTTTCATCATTTGTTCCCCTGTGCTTTATTCTGGAACTTAAATGAGGAGTAATTATCCAGGGTCTATGGACCACACTTTGAAAACTGCTCTCCTGTGGTGTTGCCCTCGAAAATGAACAGCTCTCCCTTCTTAATGGCTCTGAATCCTAATTGTTTTTCTTCTCAGCCCCATGAGTCTTTAGAACACACTGTTCACTTTCTTACCTTCTGTGTGAGAGCCTCCATTACAATGAGCAGATTCTTCTGTGAAAACACAAAGAGAAGAATTTTATCTCTCTGGATATTCTTCTTTGGTTTCAACTACAAAAGTCCTCACCATATCTTAATTCTACCTGCTTTACGTATGTTTAATTATTTTCTTTAGCTTGTCTAGTTCTTTTTCTAGCAGTTCAAATTCCCTGCTCTGATGATATTGATGGTAGATCTCCCTCCATTTCATTTTGAAATCAACTTTTTGCTCCTTAAAGCAAGAGTAATCTGAAAGTTAAAATGCTGATTATTTGAAAATGTTTTATTTAGACATTTAAAATATGCACAGCTTTTTAATAAGGAATTTTCATTCTGGACATTTGTGTAATGAAGGGTGCACATCGTTTCCGTGGTTAAATTTGTCAGTAAGTAAAAATGATTTAATTTTCTCTATTGGGCAATTTTTGGGATCTGCCAAAAATACAGAAGAGGCAAGCAAAATATTCTTGAATATTAATTTTTAAAGATGGCACAGAGTTTGAGAAGATATGGAGTGATGGCTGGTGCTTCCCGTTTCTGTTTGAATAAAACTTCTACATATTTTCCGTGGCCAGTAAAGTAGGCTTCGTCAGAGGTTGTTAGAACATTTTATCTTTGTCTAGCTAAGGAGTGCTTTCACTTCGTTGTAGATGCCACTCAGTTTATGATGTAAGCTCTGAATCTCTTTCTAAAATAAATAGATAAGCAAATAAATAAATAGAAGAGAAAGAAAAAAAAAGAAAAGAAAAAAAACCCAAAAGCAACAAAGAAATAAACAAACAAAGGAGATGCTTACAACCCAAAATATAAGGATACCTTCAGGGATTCAGAGGATAAGACCTCTACATGGACCCCAGGTTAAAAATTCCTGACCTGGTTTGAATTGACTGAGAAAAAGTCCTTTACCATCCAAATTTAAAAAATATTTTTATATGCCTAATTGGAAGAATCCAACTGTGAATGCATACACACAAGCCTTACATATTCATATATTGAGAAGCATTCTTGAATTTCTTTCACCTTGCTGTTCTAAATCCAGTCAAATGGTCTGAAAACTATTAAGAAACTACTTCCATAAAAAAGAAACCAGCAAAACAAGACATATATATGGACAAAACAAATGCTTAAGAGTATCTATTTTTATTATGACATTATTAGTAGTAATAAATATTTTAAACATTATACACATTAAAGCTGAAAGTTTATTAAATATGTGTGTAATTTTAAAAATAGTTTATTTTAAAACTTTATAAAGTTTATTTTGTAATTATATTTTACTTAAAACTAAGGTTTTTATTCTTTTTGTGTATGGTCACACATCACCATTACTCCATACCACTTTATATGATGAGTCTTTATATTTATATAACATGGGAAATTCTAAAGGAAAAAAATGATCTCAAGTATCACCTTTATTTCATTACCTTGCCCATTCATTTGAAAATGTTTTCTTGCTGAGAAACAACTTAAAATGAAAAATTTTACGCATATAACAAAAAGATATAAACCTTTTTATATCAGTTTCTATCATGGTGTCTAGAACATCAGGAAAGTCATGCCGTCATCTAGTTAAATTATATTAATGTTTGCTATTTTTAGTTCTTTCAAGATTGAAAGACTTTAATTCTAAGCTGATAAAAATTGTGAGTTTAATTATGGAATAGCTGAAATACAGCAAAGCTTTATTAATTTAGAGTCCATTAATACAGTATTTGAGATTATTTGAAAAGCAAGGGTGCTATTTATGCAGTTTATAGATAAATAATTTTCCCAAGTAAGTTAAGGATAAAGATTTTATAGGGACTATTTACCATTCTAAGAGAAGGACTTTTGAGTCACATTAACAACATCAATTTGCTGAGTTAATTCAGAAAGATTTTTATCTGTACATCACTGAATATCCATTAGGTCTTCTGCTCTGCCACACTTTATTGGCATAGTTCATTACGCCTTCCACATGTAATAGAAAGGCTCTTCTTTTTAATTCTAGGATTTCTTCTTTTCTCTGTATAGAGAAACCATGAATCTATTTACCCCAATAAGTATGCAGACTTGTCTTCTATATGAATTTGATCAGGGAGTCTCACATTAGACTTAATGACAAATACAACGTAAAAAGTAAACAGTATTTATTTACAATAAATGTACACTAGCAGTTACATGTCATCATATAGAAACCAATTTCTATGAAATAAATCAAAATCATTAGCTAATTGAATTAGGTGAAAAAATAATCTATCTCAACTACATTTATTTATACAGATAAGTATATAAGCTCCACCCAGCTCCTGGTGAATTGAAGGCGGAGGTTGGCAGGGTTCCTGGTTAAGCCATTATTAAGAAGTTTTAAAGCTCACCTATCTTATGTCATTTTTGAGATAATGAAGGAGAAAAAAGGAAGAAAGAAGGTAACTATTTACAAAATAAGAAATAAGGCAATTGTTTAGAAAATAAGATAATGCTCCACAAAGAAAAATCTTGGGGGCACCTGAGTGGCTCAGTTGGTTAAGCAACCCACTTCGGCTCAGGTCATGATCCCTTGGTCTGAGATTTGAGCCCCGCATCGGGCTCTGTGCTGATGGCTCAGAGCTGGGAGCCTGCTTCAGATTCTGTGTCTCCCTTTCTCTCTGCTCCTCCCTCACTCACACTCTGTCTCTGTCTCTGTCTCTTCCTCTCTCTCAAAATAATAAATAAACATTAAAAATTAAAAAAAAAGAAAAATCTTAAAAGAGTGTAAGAAAAGTACATTAAGACTTATCATAATGTTTTACCAGCTTGGATGGATAATAAGTCAATACACAATAAAAAGTATTTCTATTAATATGTTATATTTCATATATCATATATATGTCATTGCTAATAAGTGGCAGACTAAAATGCTCAATAATAAAATAACAAGATAAAGTAACTAGAGATAATTAAATATTAGCAATAAGTTATGCATATGCATGAATGGCACATAAGCATGTCTTAAAAAATGAGATCTGCTCTTTTTCTATATAGGGAAACTCTATAACAAAAAGTCAACATTATCCAAATAAACCTTTTATTTACATTATATGTTATTTATTTTGAGAGAGAGAGAGAGAGAGAGAGAGAGAGTCAGTGGGGGAGGGGCAGAGCCAGGGAGACACAGAATCCAAAGCAGGCTCCAGGCTCTAAGCTGTCAGCACAGAGCCCAACACGGAGCTCAAACTCATGAACTGTGAGATCATAACCTGAGCCAGAGTCAGATCCTCAACGAACTGAGCCACCCTGGGGGGCCCTCGCCCCTAATAAATCTTTAAATTAAGTGACTAATCCAGTGAAAATTCTAGTTCTGATATTATTTATTGCTTGTGCTTGCACAGTTACATTGTTTTTATTCACTAATTAACAGCCCCCCAAAAAACACATTTAGCACATTTTATGTATTAGTCACTCCTCTGCACGTAAAAGGACATTGTTTTTTGTTCTGTTTTGTTTTTAATGTTTATTTATTTTTGAGAGAGAGAAACAGAGACAGAGCACAAGCAGGGGAGGGACAGAGAGAGAAGGAGACATAGAATCTGAAGTAGGCTCCAGGCTCTGAGCTGTCAGCACAGAGCCCGACGCGTGGACTCAAAGTCATGAAAGGTGAGATCATGACCTGAGCCAAAGTCAGATGCTTAACCAACTGAGCCACCCAGGTGCCCTAGCAAAGGACATTGCTGGTGAGAGGAAATGTTCTTGCTTTTATAGAATTGTTTTCTCCAAAGACAACAAAACATCAACAGTGAAAAAAATAAACCAGAAAACAAGCAAGAAATTAATCAGACATGGTAAGTGCAACACCAAGAACTACCATTCCGTGATGGACTAGAAACTGGGGTGGCTTTCATCTGGGGGACTCAGAAGGATCTGCAGATAAAAACTCGTTGATGAGATGTTCCAGGATCTGTCACTTGGACTTCAAGTCATATGCAGATTCCTTTTAGAGTTACAGAGGAGAGTAAGATGGGGATGTATTTTGAGGGTCAACAGATCTTGTGGATCGAGAAGATCATGAAAAGAAGAGAGAATTCAAGAATAGAGCTCCTAGAGTTTTGTCTTGTGAAAATGGGGGGCTAGTGCCTACCTAAATCGAATCCCCCATTTAATATGAAAACATCCACCCAAATACCACCGCAGGCATAGCCTCGTTACTTCTGTTCTTTGCAAATTGCCAAAATGAGTTGCATGCACTTGCTTCCAATATACTTTCCTATTCGCTCTCTTGAACCAGGCTGTCTCCATGGGCACTGTTGCTGCTAAGGTGAGGAGAGCCCCCTCCAGTGCCAAGTCCAAAGGCCAAGTCTCACTTGTTAGCAATGAACACAGTTGGACACACCTTCTTTCCTGAAACTCTTTTCACTTGGCTTTCAGAATGCACCTGGGGGCTCCTGTCACATAAGCGTCAGTTGGATAAGCGTCCAGCATCAGCTCAGGTCACGATCTCACAGTTTGTGACTTTGAGCCCTGAGTCAAAGCACAGCTCTGTGCTGTGAGCGCAGAGCCCGCTTCAGGTCCTCTGTCTCCCTCTCTCTCTGCCCCTCTGCTCTCTCTCTCTCAAATATAAACAAACATTTTAAAGAAACACCAAAAACAAACCTGAAACTATTAAAAACTATGCACCTGATCTGATTTTCTCTCACCACACCGAAACTAAGAAGGAAAAGTCTGTAAAGTTTCCCAATAAAAAGGGAAGCAGAGCCATGTGCTGGAGACACATTCCTGATTAAAGAAAAAAGAAAAAGTATGGGAAGCCTGGGTGGCTCTTCGGCTCAGATCATGATCTCACTGTTCATGAGTTCAAGACCCACACCGGGCTGTGTGCCAACAGCTCAGCCTAGAGCCTGTTTAGGATTCTGTGTATCCGTCTCCACCCCTACCCTGCTTGTGCTATCTCTCTCTCTCTCTCTCTCAAAAATAAACATTAAAAAAATGTTAAGTGTTTAGATACAATTATTTAGAGAATGAGTGGGTTTGGGAGGATAACACATTCTTTTTTTCTTCTTTTAAATTTTTTAAGGCCTGTTCACAGCTCAGAATATGGTCTATGTTAGTGAGTAGTCCACATGAGCAGGAAAAGAATGCGTATTCTGCTCCTGTTGGGTGAAGTTATCTATAGATGTCACTTATATGCAGTTGATTGATGTGGGTGTGGAGTTAAACTATGTTCTTACTGATTTTCTGCCCAGTAGATATGTCTATTTCTGATAGAAGGGTATTGAAATCTCCAACTGTAATAATAGATTCATCTATTTCTCCTTAGCGTTGTATCAGATTTTACCTCATGTGTTTTGATGCTCTGTGTTAGATAATTACACATGAAGGAGTGCATGTCTTCTCAGAAAATTGGCCATTTTAGCATTATGCACATTATGCATTATACTCTTTATCCTTAATAACTTCCCTTGCTTTGAAGTCTGCTATGCCTGAAAATAATGTAACGTCTCCTGTTTTCTTTTGATTAGCATGGTATATCTTTCTCCATTTACCTACCTTTAATCTATATGCACCTTTATATTTAAAGCGGGTTTCTTACAGACATGGTAGAATTAGGTCTTATATTTTAATCTTCTCTGACAACATGTCTTTTGATTGGTGCAATTAAACCATTGGCTTTCAAAGTGATAATTGATATAGTTTGAATAAAGTCTTCTATATTTGTTACTGTGTTACATTTTTTTGACTTGTTTATTGTTTCTATTTTTGTCTTCCACTCTTTTTCTGCCTTTTGTGATTTTAAGTGGATATTTTATATTGACTCCAATTTCCCTTTCCTTAATGTATCACTTATACTTTTTTCTTCTTTTTTCGTTATTACACTTGAGTTTGCAATATACATTTAAAATGGATCAAAATTCACTTTCAAATAATATCATACTGTTTCATGGGTAATGTAAAGTCCTACTAGTAACAAATAATCCTAATGACTTGTATCATTGCTTTTATTCATTTCACTTGTAGGAAAGCATTCATTTGCATATTATGTATACATAAGTGTACACAATCAAATATACTGTTGACATTGCTATTTTGAACAAACTGTTATTTATTAGATTAAGGATAAGAACAATATTTTAATTTTACTTTCACTTATTCTCTTCTCTTCTTTCTCTCTTCTCTTTTCTCTCCCTCTCTGTTCCCTTCCATTCCCTTTCTTTTTGTAGATCTGAGTTTCTGACCTGTATCATTTTCCTTCTCCCTAAAGAACTCTTTTTTTTAAATGCTTATTTATTTTGAGAGAGAGAGAGAGAGAGAGAGCGCAAGGTGGGGGGAAGGGCAGAGAGCGAGGGAGAGAGAGAATCCCAAACTGTCAGCACAGAGCCTAATCAAAGGAACCGTGAGATCTCCATCTCAGGAACTGTGAGATCGTGACCTGAGCTGAAACCAAGAGTTGGATGCCTAACCACCTGAGCCACCCAGATGCCCCAAGGAACTTTTTTTAAGGTTTCTTGGAAGGCAGTTCTACTGACAACAAATTCTCTCATGGTGGAAGGTGGGGGGAGAGAATCAAGGCAGTTTATTAGCCCTTGAGCATCCCCAAATTCTCTCAATTTTTGTTTGTCTGAGAAAGCCTATTTTTCCTTCAATTTTTAAGCATAATTTCAGAGGATACAGAAATCTCAATTGATGTGGTTTTTTATTTTTGTTTTCCCTCCCCTCTCTTAACCCTTTAAGTATTTCTGTCTATGCTCTTCTTGCTTGCATAGTTTCTGAGGAAAAGTCAGATACAATTCTCACCTTTGCTCATCTATAGGTTAGGTAGTTTTAATCTTCTGACTTCTTTCAGAATTTTTTTCTCTTTGATTTTCTGTAGTTTGAAGATGACATGCCAAGGTGTACTTTTTGGGCGTTTATTCTGCTTGGTGTTTTCTGAGCTTTGTAGATTTGTGGTTTGGGGGCTGATATTAATTTGTGAGAAATTCTCAGTCAGTATTGTTTCAGATATTTCATCTTTTCTTTCTTTCTTCTGCTGGTGTTCCCATGATTTGTATATTAACCCTTTTGTATTTATCCCATACTTCTTGGATATTCTGTTCAGTTTTTTTTTCTTCAGTCTTTATTTTCTTTCCATTTCTATTTTGGAAGTTTCTTTTGAGATATCCTCCAAGTTCAGTGTCTTACCTCAGTTGCATACAATATACTAATAAGCCCATCACTGTACTTTTGTTGTTCTTTCTTAGACTTTCCATCTGTCTGCTTACATGACATATCTTTTTTTGCACACTACTTTTTTAAACTTTTTTTTTTAAGTTTATTTATTTTTGAAAGAGAGATAGAATGCAAACTGGGGAGGGGCAGAGAGAGAGGGAGACACAGAATCCAAAGCAGGCACCAGGCTATGAGCTGTCAGCACAGAGTCCGATGTGGGGGCTCAAACTCACAAACTGTGAAATCATGACCTGAGCTTAAGTCAGACACTTAACCAACTGAGCCATCCAGGAGCCCCTGCATGCTGTCTACTTATCTATTGGAGCCCTTAACATATTAATCATGGTTGTTTCAAATTCTCAGTTTGATTTTGGGGGAAGGGAAGCTTTCTATATTATAATTTATTATTACTATTAACTACTACTATTATTATTACTTTAGTTCTCAGTCTTTTGGTGAGCCTATATCTCTGGACTTCAGATGTGTTTCTCAGACTTGTTCTCTGCCCCCTTAGGTGGTACAAGATGGCTAGAATGGGCATGAGTTTGCTACTTCCTTTTCCCACGTGGAAGACAAATGCTGGCTGGAGTTGGTATTTCTCTTCCCCTCTGGTCAGTAAGGCTCTAATAAAACCCCAGCAGGGGGAATAGTTTCTCCTGAGGGTGCCCCTGTTAAGAAGAACAGAATGTTCTGGCATATTTCAAAACGATTCTTTTCCTTGCACACTGCTTGCAGAGAATCTCTGCTTCTCTCTTGCTTGTGCTTTCTCTCTCAAAAATAAATTTAAAAAAAAACAAAATAAAACCAAAATTCAACATACATATTTTGATTTTTTAAATGTTTGTTTATTTTTGAGAGAAAGAGACAAAGGCAGAGTGAGAGTGGAGAGGGTAGAGAGAGGGGGAAACACAGAATCCAAAGCAGACCCCAGGCTCTGAGCTGTCAGCACAGAGCCTGACACAGGGCTGGAACTCAGGAACCTCAAGATCATGATCTGAGCTGAATAACTGACTGAACCACCCAGGCGCCCCCTATGTTTTTCAGGCTTTTTATACATATTGCTAAATTTATAAGACCATATGAGAATTTCCCATAGGACTAGTTTTAAGAAGGCCAAGCCCATAATAACTTTTCCCCCTTTCTGCCAATTATACCTCATTCTTCTTTACATTTTCCATGTCTGATTACCTATGCCCACTGTGACTTATTCTTGATAATTGAATTCTGTGTATGACAGTGGGTTGGGTTGCTGATTTCTTTGGCCCATTTTGGAAGTTTAAAAAAAATCTATCCAGTTTTTAAAAATGTCCGAGTTAATATTTTATTTTCTACATGTACTACAACTATTTTTTTTCTCTCACTTGAGCACTTTGTAGGTGATATTCTTGAAATAGAGAATTTATCTAATATTTTCGGTTTATCATACTCAGCAAAACTAAATACTCTTGCCACAAGACCTATATTCACATATGTATTCTTTTAGCACTGGAGTGGCTTCATCCTCAACATAGAATTTTTCAAGCCTCTGAATTTAATTTTCTTGTTTATTGCTTGCAGTTTACTTTTATTCACCTCACTTTGGAGATAGAAAATTATACACTTAAACAAGCTCACCCCTTGGGACAAAAGCGCCCCAACCCCGGCTGCTCCCCTGGGCTCCGCTCCGGTGAAGCATGTTCTTGGTGGCTGTCAGGGGAAGCAGGGAGCGTCCCCTGGGGGCCCCGCCCTGGACGGGGCCAGTGGGAGCCAGGCGACACGCTGGGCCCCCAGGGTCCCCCGTGGGTCCTCCCTGCTTTAAAACTCCTGTGCGCGCTCAAATCCGAATAGAACCATATACACACGTGTGATATGTATCATAATCAGAAGTTATCATATTTATCATTATGATACATATCATATATATGCCTTAGTATAAAGGGGAATGCATTCAGATTATGTTTTAGAACATTGCGTTCGACCTCAATGCTAATTTGTTTCCACTTATTTTTAAAAGAAATAAAAGATTTTTGTGCCTGTTTTAAAGTATCGTGGGCCCCCAGCCCTCCTTCCTACTACCTCTTCCTTTCACTACCCTTTGCTTTGCCCTGGCTCACCTCTCCCATGCTTTGCGTTTACTCCCTTCCTTCCTCCTCTCCCCCTCTCCCCAGTTCCTCTCATTCTCCTTCAGATTTTTTTTTAAGTTGATGTATTTATTTCGAGACAGAGAGAGCGAGCAGGGGGAGGCAGGGAGAGGGAGAGAATCCCAAACAAGTTCTGATCTCTCAGCATGGAGCCCAAATTGAAGCTCAGGAACCATGAGATCATGACCTGAGCTAAAACAAACTCCCATGGTTAAGGACAGAGCCACTCCGGTGCCCCTGTCATTCTTCCGTTTTAAATGTTTAATATCCCTCCACCCAATAATGCACTCTTTTCTTTACTAATGCAGAATATCTCTACTTTCATATTCAAAACTCTTGCAAACTTTTAGTCTCTCTAGATTCACTATTCTGTTTCTTTAGTCACTTTTCCTGTGCTCTTTCAATTTCTGTATTTTCTCACCTAATTTTATATTTGGAAATATAAACCCACCTTTTCTTGTTCAATACTTTAATGACCATTCCCATACATGCACTTTTCTAGATATTCCTCAGAATTATCTTAACAGATCTTAACAATATTTTTGGGATTTTGATTGCTTTGTATAAAATGGATAAATTAGTTTGGGAAGAATTGACACATTCAGAATATTGAATCTTCTCATAGGATAATATAGTATACTTACATGTATTGAGATTATTTTTAGATTTGCTAGTAAAGAAGTTTAATATCTTTATATGTATATCATGTGTTTCTTATTGCTTTTATTCTTAGGTATTTTTAGATGTTTATTACTATTATCTATTTTTAAATTGTATTTTTTTACTGTTTATTTATTTTTGAGAGACGGATAGAGCACAAGCAGGGGAGGAGCAGGGAGAGGGAGACACAAAATCCGAAGCAGGTTCCAGGCTCTGAGCTGTCAGCACAGAGCCCGATGTGGAGCTCGAACTCATGAACCATGAGATCATGACCTGAGCCAAAGTTGATGCTTAATGGACTGAGCCACCCAGGCACCTCTTAAATTGCATTTTTATCATAATTTTTGGTATAGAGAAAATAAATTGCTTCTTTATTTTCCTTCAAAATATTTTGTAGTATATTTTGAAATATATTTGATGTGTCACACCATGTAATATGTACTACATGTTCATTGGATATATTTATATATTGCACTATGGTTGCCATTGTAGTGTTAGCTACCTCTAGCTATGTGTATCTTATTAAAAATGCACCAAACTGATCTGCTTTATTAGTTTATTAGTCATTTTTCAATTTTGTTCTCTTGAGTTTCCTTGTGCCACTGTGATTGTTTATCATCTCACTTCTAAACATTATATCTAGTTTTGAGAAGGTTTATTGGAACGGCAAAAACTTCTCAGTGAATGTTAGCATGATCATGGTTCATTATGGTTTCCATTTCAAATAGGTTAATTTTTTGTGAAATAGTTATTCAAAAGTTATTATTGAAATATCTTGCTATGTAGATTACCTTCTCTTTTCAAAAGCAAGGATAGGTGTTTTTTTTTGTTTTTTTTTTTACAAATAGTTTATTGTCAAGTTGGTTCCATATAATACCCAGACCTCATCCCCACAAGTGCCCCCCTCTGAAGGATAGGTTTTAATCTTATTACACATCTTTGCCGATAGTTAAGGTGATCACATGGTTATTCTCTGGTGATGTGATACACATTGAATATATTTCCTAACAGTACCTCCCTACGTTACAGCCTGTACATTAGCTTTTATGAATTTGTATTACTTAGCAAATATTTGTTTCAGATGATTTCCCTCCCTCATTTCCTGAGATTGATATTCTTTTTCTCTCAATCTTCATCCAATCTTCAATAGTTCCTTTTAGGAAAGAAATATTGGTTCAATGGTGCCTGGCAATCTTGAGAAGGTATACTACAAAGCTACAGATATCAAAACAGTATGATAATGATACAAAAAACGGGGTGCCTGGGTGGCTCAGTCAATTAAGCGTCTGGCTTCGGCTCAGGTCATGAACTCACGGTTCGTGGGTTCCAGTCCTGCATCAGACTCTGTGCCGACAGCGAGTTCAGAGCATGGAGACTGCTTCTGATTCTGTGTCTCCCTCTCTCTGTGACCCTCCCCTGCTCACGCTGTCTCTATCTTTCAGAAATAAATAAAACATTTTTTTAAAAAAGGAGTGAGACTGGTTCATGAGTCAAACTAGAAATATTTCCAGTTTTCATACTTTGGAATGGTTTTCATGAAATGATTTTTTTTTTTTTACCTGATTGTTTTAAAAAAAGAACATGTAACTAATTTCTTTCTAGGATTGGATTCTCAACATCTCTGTCTATCAGGTGGTTATTGGTTTCCTCAGAATTTCTTTTTTTTTTTTAAGTTTATTTCTTTATTTTGAGAGAGAGAGAACAAGTGGGGTCAGAGCAGAGAGAGGGAGGGGAGAGAGAGAATCCCAAGCAGATTCCATATCATCAGTGCAGAGCCTGATGTGGGTCTTGAACTCACAGACTGTGAGATCATGACCTGAGCAGAGACCAAGAGTCAGAGGCTTAACAGAGTGAGCCACCCAGGTGTTCTCACTCAGGATTTCTTTTAATTTACACAATTTTGTTGTATATTTCCTGTGCAAACCAGGAATTCATAGAAATTTTCTAATTTATTACTTATTATATATTTTTTATATACAGCAAAACTTTGGAATGTGAGCAACCTGTTCTGCATGTTTCTACAAGATGAGCATACATTTGCAAAAAAATTTAACTTGATAAATGATGTCTTATAATACAAGTACTATGCATTGCTGAACATCACATGATCACAACTGAGTCAATGGTTCTTGAAATTCACTTTGATATACAAGTGCTTTGGATTATGAATGTGCTTCTGGAATGAATTATGCTTGCAAACCAAAGTTTTCCCGTACCGTATCTCTTTATATGTATATATTGAANGGCGCCCCTGTTTCTTCTTTTTTTAATTGGATCAGCTAGAGAGTTGATATTGTACATTTCATTATTTTATTTTGTTTTGGAAGTTGAGGACTCAGGTTTTTAAAAATTACTTTTAACATCTTTTTAATTAAACCTTTTAAATCTATTTTTTCCTTCTACATGTTCAAGCTTATCTTCCCAAATTCTTGAAGAATATGCCTAGCTCATTTCTTCTTGTTTAAAAACATTGCCATTTTATTGGCTTTCTATTTTTTTCTGTGAAGGTAATTTTTTCTTAAATTAAAAAAAAGTAACTATTTGGGTTATTATTCCATTTTTAAATTGTTCTGGTGGTTATCTTTAAATTTACCCTTTAACGTGTAAAATAAAATCTATTGACTCCCTTTTCAAGTGAAGATGAAGCAATGATCACATGTATTTTCTTTTTGACATTTTCTGACTTGTCTGATTTTGATAGCACAGTATAGTTTTTTTTTACTCTGTTTATGTATTAGGTTCTTATTTCGTAATCCTACTCTAATCTTTTGGGATTAACTAATAACATCTACATTCTATTGTATGAGTACCTACTGAGTCAATATTATTAGAGCTCTGTAAGTACCTGGAAAGCTGATTGCCTGTCCTTTCTCTCCATGACTCCCACTGCTGTGTATTCACTACTTATGATGGTGAGAAGTTCATATTTTCCGCTAAATGGTGTATAACTGGTGTACCCTGTCAAATACATTACCCCTGCCTTTGGCAGGAAGGATACAGTGGTCACTACAGTTGTGATCAATATCCATTTTTTTCCTATTTAATACCTGAATAACAATGGCTGTGTTTGGCATTCCTTATTTACAATCCTTCAAAATTAGACATGCTTGACTTATTTGTATTCTTATATATATATTTTTAAAGTTTTTTTAATGTTTTTATTTTTGAGAGAGAGAGAGAGACAGAGGTGAGCATGGGAGAGGCAGAGAGAGAGGGAGACACAGAATCCAAAGCAGATTCCAGGTTCTGAGCTGTCAGCACAGAGCCCCACGCAGGGCTGGGGCTCAGGAACTGCGAAATCATGACCTGAGCCAAAGTCTGGACGCTTAACCGACTGAGCCACCCAGGCACCCCTAAAATAGCCCAATTTTTAAACTGGACAAAATATCTAAACAAATAATTTCCCAGAGATATACAAATGTAAATTTAGTATATTAAAAGACTCTCAACATCATTATTCATCAAGGAATTGCAATGAAACTACCATGTGATACACTACAAGCCTATGAGCCTGGTTAAAAAATTTTTTTTAATTTTTCTTAATGTTTTTTATTTATTTCTGAGAGAGAGAGACAGCGTGAGCAATGGAGGGTCAGAGAGAGAGGGAAACACAGAATCTGAAGCAGGATCCAGGCTCTGAGCTGTCAGCACAGAACCTGATGTGGGGCTCAAACCCATGAGCCATGAGATCATGACCTGAGCCGAAGTCGGACGCTTAACCGACTGAGCCACCCAGGGGCTCCTTGTTAAAATTTTCAAAAAGCAATGACAATATGAATTGGTGGTGAGGATGGTGAGCAGTTGGAAACACGCATGCTTGTAGGAATACAAAATGGCTACAGACACTGTGGATGTGAGTGGGTAGTTTCTCAAGTTAGTTGCATGCTTACCATATGACCAGGCACCCAGGGGAGTATAATGGCTTCTGTGCAATTTGCCAGCCAATTATTGATCAGGTAGTTAATTAGTGGTAGAAACAGAACTAGAACTGAAGGCAGCTTTGAGATAATGACATTTGTATTGGGATTGGCATCTGATGATTGAATATTACCAAGTTTTTGCTACCTCTTGGCAGTGTGCCATTGGAGAAATTATTTAACCTGATTGAGCCTATATGTAACCTATATGCATAGGCTAAATGGAGACATAACCAATCTTGTAATCATGCATCAGTGTGAGTAATTTTGTTTTATTTATTTTTTGTATATTTATTTATTTATTTTGAGAGAGAGAGAGAGACAGAGAGAGAGAGAGGAGAGGCAGAAAGAGAGGGAGAGAGAGAATCTCAAGCAGGCTGACAGTGCAGAGCCTGATGGGAGGCTCCAACTCATGAACCCTGAGATGGTGATCTGAGCCAAAATCAAGAGTTGGATGCTTAACTGACTGAACCACCCAGGCACCCCTTAGTTTTTATTATATTTATTTATTTTGACAGAGAGAGAGAGAGAGAGAAGGGGTGGGGCAAAGAGAGAGGGAGAGAGAAAGAATCCTGAGAGAGAAAGAATCAAATTGAGAGAGAGAGAGAGAGAGAGAGAGAGAGAGAGAATCCCAAGAAGGCTCCGAGCTGTCAGCGCAGAACCCAACCTGGGGCTGGAACCCGTGAACCGTGAGATCATGACTGAGCCAAAATCAAGAGTCAGGGGCTTAACCAACTGAGCCTCCCAGGTGCCCCCAGTGTGACTATTTTTAAAACTGAGTACCCTCTACTTTAAAGATAATGTTTATGGAATTGCATATAATTATTACCACAATCACCATTTTAATCCAGATTTTCTCATTGCCATTTTGGAACTTTTCGGTCACCTTGGAAAAATAAAGGAATAGAAAGAAAGTTATGAAAAGGTATTCTACAACGATGTCATATAGCTCTTCCTGACCTTTTTCCCTGATAAAATACAGATATTCAGCCTTGGGGACGAGAGTCATGGCTGGGTATCCCCATGGATGTGTCTTTCCTCTTACCAAAACACAACTAGAACTACCAACTAGGACATCAAATCCACTTCCTTTTGAGAATATTGTAACTATGAATTTATCCTGATAATTATAAAACCTGTAAGTACAATGTCACATTTTATTTGTGTAGTTGTGCAATTTGACCCACTATTATGTCCACTTTGACCTTGCTTGTTATTTGAATAATGTATCCTATTACTTATTTTATTTTAATTAATTAATTAGTTAATTAATATATTTTTATATCAGATACCTGTTTTTTATTGTTGTTTTTTAAAATTTTGTTTGTTAAAGTTTTTATTATAATTCCAGTATAGCTAACATACAGTGTTATATTAGTCTCAGGTGTATGATATGGTAATTCAGCAATTCCATTCATTACTCATCATGATAAATTTACTCTTAATCCCTCTCACTTATATCATCCATCACCCACCCACCTCCCATCTGGTAACCATCAGTTTATTCTCTATAGTTAAGAGTCTATTTCTTGGCTTATCTCTCCTTTCCATGTATCATTTTGTACTAGTGTTTTTGTATTTTAGGATAAACGCCCAGTAGTATGATTACTGGGTCACAGGATAGTACCATTTTTAACTTTCTGAGGAACCTCTATCCGTCTTCCACAGTGGCCGCACCAGTTTGCATTCCCACCAACAGTGCACGAGAATTCCTAATCCTCCACATCTTTGCCCATACTTGTTTCTTGTGTGTTTTATTTTAGCCATTCTGACAGGTGTGAGGTGAAATCTCATTGTAGTTTTGATTTTCATTTCCCTGATAATGAATCATGTTGAGCATCTTTTAATGTACCTATGGGCCATCTGGATTTCTTCTTTGGAGAAATGTCTGTTCAAGTCTTCTGCTTATTTTTTTTTTTTATTGAGTTATTTGTTGTTTGGGTGTTGAGTTGTATCATTCCCTCTATATGTTGGATAATAACCCAGTATCATTGCTATCACCGGTGTCAAAGAAATTACTACTTGTGTTCCCTTCTAGGATTTTTATGGTTTTGGGTCTCACATTTAGGTCTTTAATCCACTTGGAGTTTATTCTTGTGTTTGGTGTAAGAAAGTGGTCCAATTTCATTTGTTTGCATGTTGCTGACCAGTTTTCACAAAACCATTTGTTGAAGAGACTGTCTTTTTCCTATTGCATAATCTTGCCTATTCTGTCAAAAATTGACCATATTATCATGGGTTTGTTTTGGGGTTTCTATCTTGTTCTATTGATCTATGTGTGTGTGTTTGTGTCAATACCATACTGTTCTGATTACTACAACTTTGGAGTGTAAGTTGAAATATGGAATTGCAATGCCTCCAGCTTTGCTTTGCTTTTTCAAAATTATTCTAGCTATTTGGGGTCTTTTGTGGTTCCACACAAATTTTAGGATAACTTGTTATGTCCTATAAAAAGTGTTATTGATATACTTAGTTAAATATTAGCATTACCTAGTACCACTTTACTTGAGCACATGTGAAACATGATGGTTTTATATTGTTCTAGCATTTTTATTAATTATAAGACAATTAATTTAAGTGTTGTGTGTGAATTCTTTAACATTGTTTAGTATATTTCAAATTTGAAATTCCATTCTATTTTGTATTTTCAATAAGTTCTGATATATTATGCTGATAGTGATTTAAATGTGAATAGCCATTAATTTTAGTAATTATTTTTTCATAATCTCTACTCCATTCTTGACTGACTAGAATGAGCTCCCTGACACCACAATTCAATTAACAGTACTCCTATAAAATTTCCACAAGCACTACTTAATTTGTATGAGATGTGCCTATAATTAAAATAAAGATAATTAGAGAAAATGGAGACCTGACAAAGAGTTAAAGATTCCATTAGTACTTCTGGCATCTTATAAATCATCAACTAAAGAAAATGCTGAAAAATACCAACCTTGGGAGAGTATTGATCTTCCCAGTGCACTGCAGTCTCCCTATAAATAGTTTTCTTAAACATACAAATTAAGTGGACTACAAAAAAAAAATGGAGTCCTTGATTTACTTAATAGGATTGGAAACAGTTTTATAATTGCTTTCTTTCTAAGCTGGACAGATAACAGAATAATTCATTTATGATGATCAGGACAGCACTAATGCAGTTTTACAATTCATTAGCTTAAATAGTTAATTTCCACGAATTAACCACTTACTCAATTTTATGTCAATAGACAATTGTCCTTTAATTTATAAAACTCCTTTTAAGTCAATACATTTATTTGGATATCTTTAGACTGCTACTTTAATGAAATTAAAACAAGTCAATTAAATTTGTTACAATAAAGATTCTTTTATGTAAAATATAAAGTTGCCAAACATTAGAACTCTTGCATATTTTAGTAGGTATCTCATCCAAGAATATTTAAAAGAGTAAAGTAAAAAAAAAAGAAAGGAATTATAGTAATAAGTGTCACTATTTTAAAGTTTTATGTCACAGTACATGTGGTAATGAGGAATATAAATAAATCACTATTTGTTTCCATCAAGACTTAAAGAGAAAAAGTAAAGAATTGTAATATATACAATCTCCTATGTCCTCCTTCTCATGATGAAGGAAAGGAGGATTTAGATAAGTCAAATTTAAGGAAATTAGGGAAAAAGTGAATAATGGGAGTCAAAGTGGAGAACTTTAAGATTCAATCAGAAGTAGGATAGGTTCATGTACAAAGGGAGAAAAGGATAAAATACTCTAATCCTGAGGTCCTAGCTCTCTCATCAACCTTCAACTATTACTGGTGTCCTCTTTACGACTCAAGTCCTTTATTGCATGAATTTGCGTACATAATAGAATTCATGTGAAAATTCATACCGATGAAACACGTCATCTTACATTTTATTGGGGATTAAATTTTGCCAAGATGATATGAAACAAACAGAACTCATTGTATCTTCTTCAATTGCACAGGAGCTTTAGAAAATGTTAACCTNTGGAGGAGGACACTTGGGATGAGCACTGGGTGTTATGTGGAAACTAATTTGACAATTAACTATTTGTAAAAAAAAAAAAAAAGAAAGAAAATGTTAACCTGGTTTAGAGATAAAACTTATGGTCTGTTACTTTCATGTGGTCAATATTGAAACCTAGATTTCTCATACATTTATTCATTTGTGATATATGTTCTCAAAGGCTGGAGGACTTTTAAAGAAGCACTATTGTTGGGGATCCCAGGTGGCTCAGTCAGTTGGGTGAATGACTCCAGCTCAGGTCATGATCTCACAGCTCATGGGTTCGAGCCCCATGTTGAGCTCTGTGTTGACAGCTCAGAGCCTGGAGCATGGTTTGGGTTCTATGTCTCCCTTTCTTTGTCCTTCCTCTGCTTGCACTTGATCTAACTCTCTCTCTCTCTAAAAAATAAATAAACATTAAAAAGAAACCAAGAGTGCTGCTGTATATTTATCTCTCAGCTTAGCTTAAGTGTTTTTTAAATTGGTATTTTAACAATACAATGATGAAATCAGACATATTTGATTTGAATGCCTACTTAGCTGTTAGTTTAGTAAGTCTGTACAAAAGATGTGACCTTCCATGCCTCACTTTTCTCATCTGTCAAGTTAAGGGTATTCTTTTTGTATGATTGCTTGATCAAATTAGACAATGTCAAGTAATTTGCACAAAGCAAAATATATAATGTATTTTGAATAGTGGTTACTACATTTGCAAATGCAATTGTCCAGGACATACTAGCCAATACTGCTCCCAGAGAACGAAAAGATCTCTAACATCCCATAATCAGGCTTACAGAAAGATTCACTAGAACAGTTGTCTATACCTGTTGTCTCTTCAAGGTCAAAGGAATTCTAACACATTTGGCTGAGAGCCATTGTTCTCTGGATTTTATATTTGACTTCCTGGTCTCATAGGCCACTGAGCTATGACCAGGCACATTATCCCTTTCTGGAGAGCTTCGGTCTATTATCTATTCATGAGTCAGTTTTATACCCTCAAACCCAGATAGTGTTGAGGTAATTGCCACATTCCTCCAAAGCATCAGTATCTTGATGTTTGAATGCAGTCATCTAAGTCCAGGGATCAGATGGTTGACATTTCCTCTCTAGTTTCCCTTCAAATGGCCCAAACCCTTCCAGATATCAACTATTTGGTCCAGGCACCAAGAAAAGCAGCACACAGGTGTTTTCATATCTATTCCTTCTACAAACCCCACCTTATCTAAAGGAATCAATTCTTTACTCCTGCCCCATTTTGCCTGTCAATCTTTGGTGATTTCAGAATACTCCAATTTTGTTCATATTTTCTATTTTCTCCTATCAGACCTCAAAATCTCATAAAGCAATATGTTTTTCATATTTTTGCAAACACTATGTCCTAAAATTCTGTTGGATGTGTTAATTTAAGTCAATCTTATATTTGAATTTTCTATTTCTCATTATATTTGACATTAGATATTAGAACTAGAGATTGCTGTTGTAAATATATTTTGTGTGGCCAAGTCTTGACTACCTTGACTTGGACCAAGTGGAGGAAGATCCACTCAATGAGAATCAAGTTTCAAGTATAACATCTGAACTTTAGTACCATGTCACTAAAATGATTTTTGGTCCAGGGCACTACATGTAACTCAGGACCTTACAAAGAAATGACAGT
Source organism: Crocuta crocuta (assembly GCF_008692635.1). Lineage (NCBI taxonomy): Eukaryota > Metazoa > Chordata > Mammalia > Carnivora > Hyaenidae > Crocuta > Crocuta crocuta. The sequence goes on along the minus strand of NW_027530353.1, from coordinate 210,999 downwards.
GATTCTTTTGAGTTTGGTCAAACAAGATCAGTCTGATTTAATTTTATTTATTTATAATATTATGCAAAGCACATATATAATTTTGACTACGAATGGAGGGCTGATGACCTTTGTCTTTACCAAGAAAATATGTGTTATTATAAGGTAATTATAATATTCTGTCTGGGTGGAATATCATCTAGGCAGCAAATGACAAATGTAAAGTGACAAATGCAATTGATGTGTTTGTAAAACGTGTCTCTGCAATGATTAATATTGAGATAAAAATTTTAAAATAGCATATAAACTAGATAGTTCCACATATTTATTTCACCAGTTGTTGAATATGTGTTGGGCATTTTCTGGATTCTTGGCATTATTTAGGCTTAGATTTTGTTTATATTACAACATAATGTTATATTATTGGTCATTTTAAACATTTTTAGCAATAATACTTTTATCTTGAATATATTTACCTCAGCAAGTCTCAATTATTACTATTTACAGTTAATAATTAATCAGAGGAAACATAGCCCATTAGGTTGCCCAGAACCCTCACACTTTCCATTCATTAAAGCAATATTTAAAGTTGTTTCTGTTTTTGTTTTCTTTGTTTGTTTGTTGCTTGCTTTTAGAGAGAGAGAGAGACTGTGAGCAGGGCAGGGACAGAAAGAGAGGGAGAGAGAGAATCCCAAGCAGGCTCTGAACTTACTGTGGGGCTCAAACTCACAGGCAATGAGATCATGACCTGAGGCAAAATCAAGAGTCTGACTCTTACCACACTGAGCCACGCTGGTGCCCCTTGTCCATGAAAAAATATTATATAATTTTTTTACATTTATTTATTCTTTGAGAGAGAGAGTGAGACGGAGCATGAGTGGGGGAGGGTCAGAGAAAGAGAGAGAAGGAGACACAGAATCTGAAGCAGGCTCCAGGCTCTGAGCTGTCAGCACAGAGCCCGATTCAGGGCTCGAACCCACTAACCGTGAGATCATGACCTGAGCCGAGGTCGGGCGCTTCACCAAATGAGCCACTCAGGCGCCCCATGTAAACAATATTAAATTAGGTGATGCACCTCTAGAATTCAATATCACATTGATGTCATTTTGTGCACCAGGCTACTGATATTAGTTGTCTGTTTTGATCCTGCTTACTAGACATTTGGCAAAGTTCTGCTTTGCTGTACTGCTGAGATACAGAGTGATGAAATTCTTTCCCATTAATGGAGCTCCCAACGTGTGAGAAAAACGTTCGAATGTGAAAACCTACCATGAAATGTTACCCTTAAAACAGAGCAACAAGGAGGTATCTTGAGTTTTGCACAAGTGTGAAGCATCAATGTATTTAGTATCTCAAGAGGAAACTGCTCACCTAGAGGGAACATAATTGTCAAAAAACTCAAGAAAATGGTTCATAAATGATGCATCCTAAGAGGTGACAGAGCAAAGGCAAATAGAAAGCATGTGGATGATGTGAGAATATGGCAAGAAGATATAAATAGTCAACCATGGGGGAATAGCAGGCAGAAATTGACTGTCAAACAGGATTACTTTTTGGAAAACTCAAGGATGCTAAGATAAATATTGAAAGGGAGAGGGTAAAAAATAATATGAGAGGGAGGGAAAATGCCATAAATAAAAATCAGATTCGATCCTTAAATGAAAGATGCAAAAATCAATTAAAAATACATAGTGCCATAAAGGGAGAAAGGAGAGGGGAGGAGAAAGTAAGAAAAACATGGAACCATTTTGTGGTAACCTGATTTTAAACACTTTATATACATCTCCTCTTATAAATTGCCCAATACTGTAATAGACAGAATAGAGGAATGGCCCCCAAGATGTCCACATCCTGATGCCTAGAACCTGTGAATATGTCGGGTTACATGACCAAAGCGAGTTTGCAGATGTGATTAAGTTAAGACCTGGAGATGGGGAGAAAATGCTGGATTAAGTGCGTGGGCCCAATGGAATCACAAGAGTCCTTTTTAGTGAAAAAGGGAGACAAGAGAGTCAACATCAGAGTGATACAGCCGAAAAGGCTTGACTAGGCATTTCTTCCTTTGAACATGGAGGAAGGCGCCATGAACCTAGGAATGCAGGTAGCATCTAGAAGCTAGAAAAGACAAGGTAATGGATTGATAGTCTGTAGGAGAGAGCCCAGATGATACCTTGTTTTTAAGCCCAGTGAATCCATTTTGGATTTCAGACTTCAAAAATTGTAAAACAGCTGTTTTAAGCCACCAAGGTGGAAAAAGATTTTGGAAAAAGTTTAATTCTAGGAGTGGGCACGAAATATACAAGACCATAAGCAAATAGAGGTGGTCAAATATATTCGTGTCAAAAAGACATAGCAGATTTGGATTTTCTGGTCCAACATGAAAAGAGTTTGGAAAAAGGAGGGGCGCCTGGGTGGCTCAGTTGGTTGAGTGTCCGACTTCGGCTCAGGTCATGATCTCGCGGTCCGTGGGTTTGAGCCCCAGGTTCGAATATATAAAATAATATTGTGCTATAATGATATAATGATATAATGTGGGGTATATAATGTGATATATATCACTTCACTGGCAATCATATTACAATATATAATACATCCGTGTAACATGATATACGCCTTAAAACTTACCCAATATTACAAGTTAAATTTATTCAATAAAAATATTCATAGATCTCAAGAAGAGAAGCACTGGGTATAAACCTCTTATGATATTATTTTTCCTGATCTTGCCCAACTAATATATATTTACTTGTAGGTATTTTTAGAGGAATAAATATAAAAGAATCCCAAAGTAGATTTTCTCTACCACCACCAAAAAAAAAAAATAGCCCCAGCTCGGGCTCTGTGCTGACAGCTGGGAGCCTGGAGCTTGTTTCAGATTCTGTGTCTCCCTCTCTCTCTGACCCTCCCCCACTCATGTTCTGTCTCTCTCTGTCTCAAAAATAAATAAACTATAAAAAAAAGAGTTTGGAAAAAGTTGAACAAACTGAAAATCAACAACTCTTTTAGATCCCATAGGGAATTGAGGTCACAGGACAAATTACTTCTCTGAAAACTGGAGAGTCAAACAGATACTGAGAATTGCAGTTTTCCAGAAGCAGAAGCCTACTGATGGCGCCAGGACTGGTGGGAACCTCAGGTATTAGTGGTGTATATACCCTAAAGTGGAATTGCTAGATCATAGTGTAGATCTAGTTTCAGTCTTTTAAAGAAACTCCATATTGTTTTCCTTAGTTGTTAAACCATTTACATTCCCACCAACAGTGTGTAAGGATTCCCTTTTCACCACAATCTCACCAGCACCTGTTGTCTCCTGTTTTCTTGAAGATGTGAGATAATATGTAGCAGAGTGAGATAACATGTAGCAGATGTGAGATAATATGTAGCAGGTGTGAGAGAATATGTAGCAGGTGTGAGATAATATCTCACTGTNAGGTGTGGAGTTTGGTGGCTTCCTTATAGATTTTGGATACTAGCCCTTTATCTGATATGTCATTTGCAGCTATCTTTTCCCATTCTGTCATCTTGTTGTGATTTAGATTTGCAATTTCCTGATGATTACTGGTGTTGAGCATCAGTTCCTGGATCTGTTGACTATTTTGATATCCAGTTTCCAAAAAATGTCTATTTAATTCTTCTACTTTTTGTTTTTAAATCAGACTGTTAGTTTTGTCACTGTTGTTGTTAACTATTAGTTCTTATACATTTTGGATATGAATTTTTACTCAATTTATGGTTTACAAAATTTCTTTCCCATTCTGTATGTTGCTATTTAATTTTGTTGTTTCCTTTGCTGCAAAGAAGATTTTTAGTTTGATGTAGTCCCATTTCTTGATTTTTGCTTTTGTTGTTTCTTCTCTGGGCATCACATCCAAAAACATTACTGCCAAGACCAATATTGATGAACATATTTAAAAAAAATTTTTTTGCTAGGAGTTTTATGGTATCAGGACTTACGTGTAGTCTTTGATCCACTTTGAGTTAATTTTTTTGTCACACCCTCTTGGCAAGGCCAATTCAATTGTCCTACATGTTTTTCTCTTTTTTTTTTTTTCCCAGCACCATTTGTTGAGGAGTCTGTCTTTCCCCCACTAGGTATTCTTGGCCTCTTTGTTTAGTATTAGTTGACTGTATCTGCTGGGATTTAATTCTGGGCTTTCTGTTATGTTCCATTGATTTACATTTGTATTTTTGTGCCAGTACCATGCTGCTTTTATTACCATGGCTTTGTAGTATAGTTTGAAATCAGGAAGCATGATACCCTCAACTTTGTTATTTTTTCTGGGGATTGCTTTGGCTATCTGAGGTCTTTTGTGGTTTCACACATTTTCGAATGTTTCTTCTATTTCTGTGAAAAATACTTCTGACATTTTGATGAGGATCACATTGAATCTCTAAACGAATTTGAGGAGTATAGCCATTTAAACAATATTAATTCTGACAACCCATGAATATGAGGTATTTTCCCATTTTACTCATTTATTTCAGAAAAGTCTTGTAGTTTTCATTGTACAGATCTTTCACTTCCTTGGTTAAATTTATTTCTAAGTTTTTTAAATTGCTTTTGATGCTATTGTGAATGGGATGGTTTATTTCTTTTTCTGATGCTTCATCATTAGTGTAAAAGGATTCCACTGATTTTTATAAATATATTTTGCATATTTCCATGCTAGTGAAATCATTGATTAATTCCAACTATTTTTGATGGTCTCTTTGAGATTTCCTATATAAAAGATCATATTATTAGGAAGCAGTGACAATTACTTTCTTCCTTTCTGATTAGGATGCCTTTTATTCTGAATTCTTGCCTAATTGCTCTAAGACTTCTATATTAAATAGAAATGGTGGGGTCTTATTTTTGATTTTGGAGGAAATGCTTTCAATATTTCTCCATTGATCATAATGTTAGCTATAAGTTTGTCACATAGGGACTTTATTATGTTCAGGTATGTTCCTTCTTTACCCAATCTGCTAAGGATTTTTTAAATGTATGTTTATTTTTGAGAGAGGGAGAGATAGAGTGCAAATGGGGGAGGGGCAGAGAGAGAGGGAGACAGAATCCGAAGCAGGCTCCAGGCTCCGAGCTGTCAGCACAGGGCCTGACAAGGGGCTCAAACCGGTGAACTGTGATATGGCCTGAGCTGAAGTCAGATGCTTAACTGACTGAACTACCCAGGTGCCCCCTCCCCTGCAATCTGCTAAGATTTTTATCATAAAAGGATGTATTTTTGTGTGTGTCTATTGAGATGATCATATGATTTTAATTTTTTCATTTTATTGATGAGCTGTATCACATTTACTGATTTGTGTGTATTGAACCATTCTTGTATCTTAGGGTTAAATCTCATTTGGTTGTGGTGTATAATCATTTTAATGTGTTGTTGAATTTGATGCACTAATATTTTGTTGGGAAATTTTCCATCTACATTCCTTAAAGATATTATTCTACAGTTTTTATGTGGTTTTGGTATCAAGGAATGTTTGCTTTTTAGCATGAGTTTGGAAGTGTGCCTCCCCCTCATTTGTAAGAGTTTGAGAAAAATCCATGTTAATTCTTATCTAAACATTAGGTAGAATGCTCCAGTGAAGATACCTGGTCCTAGAGTTTTCTCTATTGGGAGATTTTTGAATACTGATTAAATTTCCTTACTCATTATTGATCTGTTTAGACTTTTTATTTCTTTGTGATTTAGTTTTAGTAAGTTGTGTTTTTCTAGAAGTGTATTCATAGAGATCTCTTATAGTGCTATGTATTTATGTCGTATCAGTTGTAATGTCTCCTCTTTCATTTTTAATTTTTTTTAATGCTCTTACCTTTTATTTATTTATTTATTTTTTTT
>NW_027530353.1:189648-205155 GCF_008692635.1 Crocuta crocuta | reverse complement strand
CTCTCTCAGTGGATTCTGCGTCCTTTGTCTCCCAATCTCTCAGGTTTTGTAAGGTTTCCAATGGCTTCAGATCTTTTCTGTGTGATGTATGGGCGCGAGTGCAAGAACGGAGCTCCTTACTTCTCCGCCATCTTGCCCTCTCTCTCATTTTTAATTTTATTATTTGAGTCTTGTCTCTTATTCTTCATTAGTCTAACTAAAGATTTATCAATTTTGTTTATCCTTTTGGAGTGTGGGGCCTTTGTTGATTCTTTCTATTATTTTATCCCCTCTATTTTATTTACTTCTGTTTTGATTTTTATTATTTCCTTCCTTATGCTAATTTTGCTAGGTCTTTGAAATGTAAAGTTAAATTGATTATTTGGAAATCTCCCTCTTTTTTTTTTTTTTTGAGGGAGAGGGCACAAGTGAGCAAGGGGCAGATATAGAGAGAGAATCCCAGAAGAGGCAAAGGGAGAGAGAGAGAGAGAGAAGTGGGGTTCACCTGAAGCAGGGCTACTGTTCACCTGAAGTGGGGCTCAAGTTCACCCGTTGTGGGACTTGAGCTCACAAACCCGGAGATCATGAACTGAAGCAAAGTCAGATGCTTAACGACTGAGCCACTGGGGATCCCTCTAATTTCTTAATATATGCATTTATGGCTATAAACATTCCTCTTACTATTGCCATTTTATCTTTCACCTTCCAGTTATTTTGTCTATCATTTCTTTTAACTTCTGTTTTTGTGTATCTTTGTAATTTGGTGATTTTCCATGGTGATTTGCTCAATGATCAATCTCCCCTTTTTTATGTTCCACATTTCTGCTCGGGATTTTTGCTTTGTCATCACCATGATGTCCCTCCCCCTCCCCCCCAAAATCACAGAAAAAATTGTAGTTTTATTGCTGATAGTAATTTATCTTAATTTGTTAATACAGTTTCCATCCTTTTACTTTTCTCCTTTTATACTTTTGATGTCACAAATTATCTCCTTGTATGCTGATTTTGTTACCCAACTGTATAGCTAGAGTTATTTTTAATGCTCTTCTCCTTTAATTTTTATGCTATAATTGAGCTTAACATACTATTCTAAAAATAAGCCTTAGTTTTGTAATTATGACTATTTCTCACCTTAATCAGAGTTGTGTGCACTTTCACCTTTTTATTTTAGCTTGAGGGACTTCTTTCAACATTTCTCATAAGGCAGATCTCATGCTGATGAACTTCTTTAGTTCTTGTTTGTCTGGGAAAGCCTTTACCTCTCCTTAATATATGAAGGATAACTTTGCTGGATAGAGTATTATTGCCTGGCCATCTTTGTCTTTCATATTTTGAATGTGTGATTTCACTTTCTCCTGGCTTGTAGAGTTTCTGCTGAGGACAACCTAATGAGGGTTCTTTGTATGTTAGTATTTCCCTCCCCCCACCACCCCCCCATCTGCCTTTAAAATTCTTTCTTTACCATTGACTTTTGACAGCTTTAATAAGATGTGTCTTGGAGTAGGTCTTTTTGCATTGAGATAATAAGGTGTCCTATTAGCATCATGGACTTGTAGATCCAATTCCTTCTCCAGATTTGGGACATTCTCAACTATTATTTCTTTAAACTGCACCTTCTCCATTTCTTCTTCTTGAATACCCATTATTTTTATGTTGGCTTTTCAAATGGAGTCTGGTAGCTCTCGTAGTTTCTTCGCCTCTTTTAAATCTTAATTTTCTCTCCTTTTCCACCTGAATCATTTCTAGAATCCTATCTTCCAACTCATTAATTCTTCCATCTGATCTGCTATATTTCTAACGTATTCCATTGCATTCTTTATCATTTATGGAGACCTTTAGTTCCAGAATTTTTATTTGGTTCTTTTTTAGAATTTAATCTATTAGTTTAAATACTACTTCTGTTCATGAATTTGAATCCTGAAGCCATTGCGTTGCCTTTCTGAGTCTTCTTGTAGTTTCTTGCATTTCTTCAGGAGAGCTATTTTGAATTCTTTATCAGATCACAATATTCTGTGTCTTTGGCTTTGGTTGTTAAAAAGTTATTGTTTTCATTTTATGATAACATATTTCCGTGATTTGTCACGGCAGTTGATGAAAAGTGCCTCGGCCATCACATTTGAAGTAGCAGCACCCTTCTTTTTTAGTCACGGCTTTGCTTATTTTGATTCTAACAGTATAATAGGTAGGTGATTAGAAACCTTTCTTTTGTTTCCTAGAATGTGGTTTTATAGTTAAACTTTTTGGTTTTTCTTACCAGGGCGACTGGAAGTTAAGGTTTGGAGCTGGAGTGTGTCAAGAAACAAACACAAAATGTGGCACCTGGACGCCTCAGTCAGTTAAGTGGCAGGGCTGACTCCTGGTTTTGGCTCAGGTCACGATCTCAGGGTTGGTGATTTGAGCCCCATCCACTGAGCCCTGGGCTCCTTGCTTATAGGACAGAGCCTGCTTGGGATTCTCTCTCTGCCCCTCCCCCGTCCCCATGTGTGCATGCACACGTGCTCCCGCATGCTCTCTTTCTCTTTTTTTCTCTCTCAAAACAAAACAAAACAAAAAGTTTTAAAACAAACAAACAAACAAACAGAAAGAGTGGGAATAAAAAGGTGCCAACAAAGAAGAGGGAGTTGTATGCTTAGCACTTGGGGCTTTGGGTGCGCCACACAGCAGGGTAGGGGAAGCCAATGATGGCAGTGGTGGTGGGCGTCTAAGAAGCCTGTGGTCCGGAATCCTGGGGCAGACAGAGACACTTTCCTCAAACTTCTTGGCCTGCCTACATCCTTTTTTCTCTTCCTTCCCTCAGTCATTATGGTCTCTGCCGAGAGACAGCAACGGGTCTCACTATGTGTAGACTGAAAATCTGGGAAGACCACAATTCATTGGCTTCCCTCTCTACCTCCTCTGCCAGAAAGGTCCCACTGTCCCAGTGATGGACCTGTCACCTTCACTGACACCACTGCCTCTTCTATGGTCCAATTCACTTGCTTTTTACATAGATATATGGATCTCTTGGATGATCTGATGTGCAAAGCTAATGTTTTTCTGTTAGTCACGGGGAACAGAAAAAAGAAATGACTCAGGCAACCACTATGAGGCTTACATCACCCCATTATTTTATTTATTTATTTATTTTTAAAGTTTATGTATGTATGTATGTATGTAATCTCTACACTCAACAGTGGGGCTCGAACTCACAACCTTGAGATCAAGAGCTGCATGCTTTTCTGACTGAACCAGTCCTCAAGATTTCTTTTTGTTAGGGTTGGTATTTTCAGATGCCACATGAAGTATTAGGGGTGCTTGTTATTACAGGTTTGTCATATCTTTCAGGTCTTTTCAGGACCTTAGACTAGATAAATGTATTATTTTGGAACAAAAAATAAATTTGAGTTTGCATATCAATATTTTGACTCAAATGTAAGGTTCCCAGAAATGTACTTAATTACTTTGAATTTATATTTTTAATCTTTCTTCTTTCCCTTTTAAAAATCTTTGTTCCTAATGATATTAAAACACCTCTTATTGATTCCACATACATATTTAATAGCTAAAAATAACAAATTTTATATTACCACTAACAACAACACTCCTACGAACCAACTAAGAGAGATTTGTTTTGTCTTTCTCCCAGTAGGCATTGTGAAAATCACTTTTGGTGGGTTCTGCTACCCATTGCATATAGTTAGGCTATTTTGCATGGCATCACCTCCTTAATTTTTATTTGATTCCCTCTTAGGGAATCTTATTTTTCCCTAGTTCTTTGACTTTCATCAACTAGGTGATGTGGGGGAAGAATCCGCGTCACTCTGTTATTAAATACTGAAAAAAAAATCAACTTAGGTAGAACGTGTAGAAAAATAATAAATCTGAACATTTAAACCAGATGAGGCTCTTACGGTAATAGTACACTGTCATGATTCCAGGTGACACATGTAAGACCGAACTTCACATTTTGTCATAGATCAACACTCTGCAACTGGGAATATCCACTATATTGAAAATCACACATGTTTCCTGCTAGTGCCATGTCAAAACCAAATTACAGAAGGAGGCATAAGGAGTAAAAATACTATCTAGTCTTTAAAACTTCAGTAGAGTGTTAAATTCCACACTGCATGTGGGAATTATAAAGCAAGCCAGGAAAATCACCATATTTTACATAGCCATCACTTCACAGACATTCCAAGTCCCAAATCTGTTTTTTTCTAAAGTTTATTTACTTACTTTTGAGAAAGAGAGAATGAGCAGAGGAGGGGCAGAGAGAGAGAGAGAGGGAGAGAGGGAATCCCAAGCAGGCTCTGCACTTTCAGCACAGAGCCCAACAAGGGGCTTGATGTCAGGAACTGTGAGGTCGTGACCTGAGCCGAAATCAAGAGTCAGACACTTAACCAACTTAGCCACCCAGGCGCTCCCTGAGTCTATTTTTCAGAGGCTGTTTCATCTGCCTTGCTTCCAACATGTTAGAACATGTGCTTTCAGCTTCTTGTTTACTCACATAGCTACTATTGTACTTTTAGTCCTTTCTTTTTCACTTTATCACATCATCAGCTGTGTGCCTGGATCCTTATTTATCTCAAAGCTGTCTGTTACCATTTGGCATACCGTTTGAAAGACAGTTGGAATTTAAAACAACAAATAAGCCAACAAACACACAACAGAGTTAAGTAAAACCTCCAGCAACGTCTATTTTTCAACAGTCTTTCCTGTTACTGTTTCCTTTGCCACATTAATAAATTGATGGCTACTGGAGTTGACTTAAAAGAGAATATTTCCATATCCCTCTTTTGTAGATGGATGAATGTTTTAACATTTAGACTGCCATTCTTACACATAGTCCAACTTATTATAGAAAAATAAAGTGATTGGTCAAACAATTAAATGTGTCAGTGATTACATAGATGTTCACCAGGGTGAATACATTAGTGAAATATTGAGACTAATTTGTGGATAAATCTGCCACAAAAGACAAAGGCATATTTGTATGATGGTTATGATCTATATTAAATATAAAGTACAGTCAAGATTTTTGAAGAAAGTAACTGTGTGAGGACAGATATTTCAGATTAAAAGAACCAATTGCTATTTTTATAGGGCAAATAGGAAAAAAATTCTTGTCTTTAGTAACGAGGGATGCTTATCATCAACATTTTTGCTAAACTTTTAAGGGATCCAATGCCACTGGCAGAAAAACGAAGGTGGGCATGAGAGTATGGCTGACAAAGACCTCCTCCTGAGGAAATGTGCATCTGTGGTAAGGGAGTAGAGGCAAACTTCACACCATCCCTTAATATATACATTACGATCCAGAGAATACCACACACAAATCTCATTCAGAATAATAAAGCTGCAGTTCTGGAGAGAGACGCCTGGTGAAACTAGACTTTGGTATGTGGCACCAAAATGGCAGATAGAATCACCATTGGAGTCACAGCCATAGCCAGTGTGTGTGATACAATGGTACAACTCAGCAAAGAATGACTGCAGAGATGATGAGAACCTTAATGAATCAAATAAAAGCCAAAGTAGAGAAATAAACAACCAATGAAAATAGGTGCAGTGAGGGCAAGAAGCAACTAACAACTTGGATAACCCAACACATCAGGAGGCACAATAAAGAGGAAATGATTACGTTCCCTATTATAAAGAAACTTCAGTATTATAAGAAAATGAAGGAGAATAGGGGTTGAGCCTCATGGAATGAAATGCTTATTTTAAACACGACAAAACTTAGATGTCATCAGAAAATTAAGATTTTGATAGGAAAAAGATACCATTAACAAATCCAAAAGTTCTTAAAGAATAAAAGAAATTTTTGCGGCTTATTTTAGACAAGGCTAACATCAGAATATACTAAGAACTTCTGAGTCATATGACAAAGAAGAAGAAAAAGTAGAAAAAGCAGTAGCAGCAGCAGCAGCCAAAGTTGTTGGTATAAAAATAAACTGCAATTTCATAGAACTAGAAGTACAAGTGGCAATATTTTCATAAATAAATGCTTTATCTTGTTAATAATAAGACTTCTACTTATAGGTTTCTGTTTTATAGAAATAATATCATGTACAGATAGTGGAGAAGAGGGAAAAATTAGGATATTCTTTCAAGATTCGTTGTTAAGGTGAAAAATTTTAATAATCTTTATTAATATCAATAGGAAAACTGTCAAGTTCTGGTATTTTTTTAAAAAATGTTTTATTTATTTCTGGGAGAGAGAGAAAGACAGCGTGAGCAGGGGAAGGTCAGAGAGAGAGAGAGAGAGATACAGAATCTGAAGCAGGCTCCAGGCTCTGAGTTGTCAGCACAGAGCCTGATGCAGGGCTCAAACCCACAAACCATGAGATCATGATCTGAGCTGAAGCTGGACGCTTAACCAACTGAGCCATCCAGGTGCCCCAAGTTTTGGTATTTTATATTGGGAGATACAACAGTTTAAATGAGTGACATATATTCAGCAGGGATAACATGAAAAGAGCTCCTACATATACTCTTAGTAGAAAAATGTTAAAGAAAAATAAATACATTTATATTGTAGGCATATAAACATTTTATATATGTAAATATATAATGAAGAAGTAAATGGTAAAAAGGAGATTTGGAGGTAAAACCTAAAACTTCCAAATGGCGATTGATTCATGAAAGAAATAATTTTGGGGTATTTAAAGAGGATCTTTCCATTTTTATCTATATGATTTTTCATATTTTTAACTTCTACAAAATCATGAATAATTATGTACTTAAGTAACATTACAAAATGAATCATTTTAAAAAAGTGAAATATACAAAAAATTTAAGGGAAAAATATTAGTGGTGAAATTCCTTAACTTTTTTGTTATTCCTTGACAAATTAAATGGGCAACAATAAATGAGCAAACATGAGTGAATAATATAATTAATAAATAGAAGGAAGGAACACTTGGGGAAAATGAGAAGGAAAGCACAGAGAAGCAGAAGAGAGAAAACAGTGACTATAAAGAGCATGGCTCATGCAATCAGACATCTTGGGGTACAAATGCCACCTTACTTATCACCAGCTGTGTGTCACCTTGGGTGAATCACTGACCATACCCATTTTTCAGTGTCCTGGTCTTTTATATGAAAATAATAAAAAGTAGCAGTCTTATGGATTGTTATGAAGATAAAATGAATTAAATCATAAAATGTTCTCTATCTGGAAAAGAGTAAGTCTATAATATATATTTTATATATTATCATATTATATGTTCTATATATACCATAATGAACCTAATTGGTTTTCTGTTTATTAACTTGATGTAGTTTCACTTATGTCTATTTTTGATTTACAAATTTGTGTTGTCTTTTTTTTAGTTTTTTTTTTTAATTTGAGAGAGAGAGAGGGAGAGCACAAGGTAAAGAGAGGCAGAGAGAGAGAGAGAGGGACAAAAGATTTGAAGTGGGCTCTGTGCTGACACCAGACAGCCCAATGTGCTGCTCAAACTCATGAAAAGAACCCTGAGATTGTGACCTGAGCTGAAGTTGGACGCTTAACGGATGGAGCCACCCAGGCGCCCCTACAAATATGTGTCGTCATAATGGACATTATATCTTCCTTTATCTCATCCAAGATACACTCATCTAAAATATAAGTTCTAAAGTCATTCTAAAGTCATCGTATTCATAAAATTATTTTCACTTGAAATGAATTCATGTTTCAATAATGCATTTCAACTATTGGTTTCCTTTCTTAGCATTAGATTGCATCAGACTTTTTCTTGTTGTGGCGTACAGACTTATTTTGAGAGTCCTTTAAAAATGGCTTTAGGGAGGAGTTAAGATGGTGGAAAAGTAGGGGGGATCTGGATTTCTCTTGTCCCTCAATCACAGGTGTATTGAGGTCAGAACACTTAGAACACCCACAAAATCAGGCTGCAGAGTGACAGAAAAAATCTCCACAGGTGGATGGAGACAGCTTGGCAGGCTTGAGGTGCATGTGTGTGAATTGAGAGAGATAAAATGGTGGTGTAGGCACGGAGTGGGGGTGGGGAAGCCCCTTCTGTGGAGAGCAAAAGGGAGAGAAAGAGAGGCTGTGGAATTGCACTATTGTGTTAGGATAAGAGAAAAACTCCAGACCACGGACTGGGGAAAGAGAAATATAGAGAATGTCAGTTTCTACTTTGCCAACGGCCTTAGGGGCTGAAGATTGGAAGTTTGAAAAGTTTATGACTTTCTTCCGACGGGAGCCCAGGCCATGTGCTCATGCCGGGGCAGGAGAGGAGGCCAGCGTCTGGGCGTGGTAGCAGTCTCAGGGGCGCACTGGGAGACAACAGCCCCCTTCCTCCATCGCTGTGGGAAGGAGGGTTTATTGCCCCTTCAAGGACAAAATATTCTGCAGGCACCAGCCAGAAGCTCTTTGTCAGCTGGATGGAGTGGTGCTGCTCCAAAACCAGGTCCGCATTTAAAGGTGCGGGATCCTTTAAGACGTGGGGTTTGAATCCCAGCTGAGATGCTAGGAGGCCTGGGAAGCTAGGGAGCAGGACAAGCCAGCCACCAGGGCTGCTCTGTGAGGGCTGACAGAACAGTGTGGTTTGGGACACCCGGTCCCAGGAGGAGACACTGAGGTGTCACCATTTTTCTTCTCATGAAAACATGACCATCCAAACCATTAAGGGTGCAGCAAGAGCAGTCCTAAGAAGAAAATATAATGTAATTCAGGCCTATCTCAAGAAGCAAGAAAAGTTCCAAATACATAACCTCACAGCAAAAGGAAATAGAAAGGCAGCAGGAAAGAAAGTCAAAAGCCAGTAGAAGAAGAGAAATAATAGAGCAGAAATAAACAATATAGAATCCAAACAAAACAAAGAAAAACAAAACACAACAGTAGAACAGATCAATAAAACTAAGAGGTGGTTTTTTGAAAGAATAAACAAAATCAATAAATGTCTAGCCAGACTTATCAAAAAGAAAAGAGAGAAGATCCAAACATGAGTGAAAGAAGAGAGATCACAACCAACACAACAGAAATATAAACAATTATTAGAGAATACTATGAAAAATTATATGTCAGTAAACTGGACAATCTGGAAGAAATAGACAAATTCCTAGACACCCACACGCTACCAAAACTCAAAAGGGAAGCGATAAAAAATTTGAACAGATCCATAACCAGAGAAGAAATTGAATCAGTTATCAAAAATCTCCCAACATGTAAGAGTCCAGGGGCAGATGGTTTCCCAGGAGAATTCTATTAGACATTTCAAGCAGAGGTAATACTTATTCTTCTCAAGTTGTTCAAAAAACAAAAACAAAGACAGAAACAACAAATAACAGCAACAAACAAAAACAAATAGAAATGAAAGGAAAGCTTCCAAACTCATTCTATGAGGCCAGCATTATCTTGATTCCCAAACCAGACAAAGACTCTACTAAAAAGGAGAATTACAGGCCAATATCCCTGATGAACACAGATGCAAAAATTCTCAACAAGATACTAGCAAAAGGAATTCAACCACATATTTAAAGAATTATTCACCATGATCAAGTGGGATTCATTCCTGGGCTGCAGGGCTAGTTTAATGTTTGCAAATCAATCAGTGTGATACATCACATTAATAGAAGAAAGGAGAAGAAACATGATCCTGTCAATTGATGCAGAAAAAGCGTTTGACAAAATACAACATCCTTTCTTAATAAAAACCTTCAAGAAAGTCGGGATAGAAGGAACATACCTTAACATCATAAAAGCTATATATAAAAGGCCCAAAGCTAATATCCTTAATGTGGAAAAACTGAGAGCTTTCCCCGCTGAGATCAGGAACACGACAGGGAGGTCCACTCTCACCACTGTTGTTTAACATAGTGTTGGCAGTCCTAGCCTCAGCAACCAGCCAACAAATGAAATAAAAGGCATCCAAATTGACAAAGAAGAAATCAAACTTTCACTCTATGCAGATGACATGATAGTATACATGGCAAACCTGAAAGACTCCACCCAAAAACTGCTACTGTTAGAACTGATACATGAGTTCAGCAATGTCTTGGGATATAAAATCAATGTATAGAAATCGGTTGCATTTCTATACACCAGTAATGAAGCAACAGAAAGAGAGACGAAGGAATTGATCCCATTTACAACTGCACCAAGAGCCATAAAATACCTGGGAATAAACCTTATCAAAGAGGTGAAAAATCTAGACACTGAAAACTATAGAAAGCTTATGAAAGAAATTGAAAAAGACACAAAGAAATGGAAAAACATTCCATCTTCATGGATTGGAAGAACAAATATTGTTAAACTGCTGCTACTACCCAAAACCATCTACACATTCGATACAATCCCAACCAAAATAGCACCAGCATTGTTCACAGAGCTAGAACAAAGAATCCTAAAATTTGTATGGAACCACAAAAGGACCCGCATAGCCAATGTAATGTTGAGAAAGAAAACCAAAGCAGGAGGCATCACAAACCTGGACTTTAGCCTGTGCTGCAAAGCTGTAATCATTAAGACAATACAGTAGTGGCACGAAAACAGACACATAGACCAATGGAATAGAATAGAGAATGCAGTCCTACAAATGAACCCACAAATATATGGCCAACTAATCTTTAATAGAGTGGGAAATGATGCTTGAAGAGCTGGATAGCAGCATGCATGAAACTGGGTCACTTTCTTACACTATACACTAAAATAAATTCAAAATGGATGCAAGACCTAAATGTGTGACCAGAAATCATCAAAATCCTATAGAAGAAAACAGGCAGAAACCTCTTTGACCTCAGCTGTAGCAACTTCTTACTTAACATGTCTTTGAAGGCAAGGGAAATAAAAGCAAAAGTGAACTACTGGGATCTCATCAAGATAAAAAGCTTCTACAAAGCAAAAATACAATCAACGAAATGAAAAGGCAACCAATGGGAGAAGATACTTGCAAATGACAAATCAGATAAAGTGTCAGTATCCAATATCTATAAAGAACTTACCAAACTTAATACCCAAAAACCAAATAATCCAGGGAAGAAATGGGCAGAAGACCTGAATAGAAACTTTTCAAGAAGACATCCAGATGGCTAACAGATATACATGAAAAGATGCTCAACATCACTCATCTTCAGGGAAATACAAATCAAAACCACACTGAGATACCACTTCACACTGGTCAGAGGCTAAAATTAACAACTCAGGAAACAACAGATGTTGGTGAGGTTGTGAGAAAGGAGAGCCCTCTTGCACTGTTGGTGGGAATTCAAACTGGTGCAGCCACTCTGGAAAACAGTGTGGAGTTTCTTCAAAAAATTAAGAATACTCTTACCCTATGACTCAGCAATGGCACTACTAAGAATTTATCCAAAGGATACAAGAGTGCTATCAAAAATAGCAAAACTATGGAAAGAACCAAAGCATTCATCAACTGATAAATAGAAAAAGAAGATGTGGTATGTATGTATGTATATGTGTATGTATGTATACATATGTATGCATATGGCAAACCATAAGAGACTCTTAATTTTTTAAGTTTTTAATGCTTATTTTATTTTTGAGAGAGAGAGAACGGGGGGGGAGCAGAGAGAGAGAGGGAGACACAGAAACTGACGCAGGCTCCAGGTTCTAGGCTGTCAGCACAGAGCCCAACTCCGGGCTTGAATGCATGAACTGCGAGATCATGACCCGAGCTGATGTCAGCGCTCAACCGACTGAGCCACCCAGGAGCCCCAAGAGACTCTTAAATATAGAGAACAAACCGAGGGTTGATAGGGGTGGAGTGTTGGGAGTGGTGGGAAAAGTGGGTGATTATCATTGAGGAGGGCACTTGCTGGGATAAGTGTTGAATCAGGGACTCTACTCCTAAAGCCAAGACTACACTGTATGTTGAATAACAACAATGAATGAATGAATGAATGAATAGAAGTAAAAATGTCTTTAATTTTTTCTCTCACTTTTGGTTCACCCCGCCCCACGCAGGTCTCTTCCTAGCTGTGTCGGCACGACCTTCATCAACTGGCACAGCAGGTCCCGCTCTAACCATGTCTTCAGGACGGACGCGAGGTACAGCCAGTCATAGACCGAGCTGGGAGTTTCACTGAATTCCTGGTGAGGAGAAAATCCTGTTTCCTAGGTTCACTGTCTAAAGTCTTTAGCTTCCAGTCCTATGCTCACTTTCTAAAACCTTTAGCACCTGTCCCAGATTGGGTAGAAGAGTGTGTTCTCTCTCTTTGAAAGCAAGTAGGTGGCCAGTCAAGTGGCACACTTCACCCCGTGGTTACAGGTCTGAATCGTACTGTTTTCTTTATCTCTGGTCTCCTAGACTCAGAGATCAGAGGGCTAACAGCATTAGCTCTGAAGTTTGCATTTCTGTTCTTTTCTTGTTACTGAGTCTGAAAATATGACTTTTTGTTCTATTATTATTACTGCTGCAATTGTTTGGAGCACAGGAGATGTGTAGCATGTGAACGTATGTGAAAATATGTCCATTTCATCCTGGCTTTTGTATGCACATCAAAACTCTTCTTACTAAAGACATTACAGACATTATAAATTCCCTGGTTACTACAGGTCCCATGTTCATTTTCAGTCCTAAGCTTTCCACAGCTCAGCACCACTTAAAATAGGGTAATAATTCTCTCCTTCCTGAAGCTTCTTTTTCTTTCTTTACATGATATATCATTGTGGGGTTCTGCTTCCAGTTCTCATCAGGAATTCTTAGTTGTCTTTACTCGTTATCTTCATTTACCTATCTTCTAGTTGCCAAGTTACTTGGCATTAAGTCTTTTGCAATAATTTCCCCTCTCATGGTCCATCATGGGTACAATCCAGTGCAGCCTTTAGGCAGAATTTAAGGTGTTGAATTCTGACAGTCACAGGCTTTATGGACCCTGTTTGGCAAGTTGCTTAACTTTCCTGCATCTCAGATTTATCATCAGTGTGATGGAGTTGATAATATTTAGGTTAAGCTGTGTTTTGAATATTAATTTAGATAACACACGCAAAGCACTTAGCACAATGCCTTAGTATTCAAGAAATTTTAGCGATATATTTATTATTTTCTGTCATCGACATACCAAGATTTTTCAGATTTGTAGTTCCTGTTTTTTTTTTTATTTTGAATCTTCTATCTCACTCCCAATTTGACAAAACCAATTGATTATGTAACCATAAGGTGCTCAGAATTAAGCCCCTGATTTCTCACCCACATGCAACTCTTTCGCTTTTCCACATTTCAGTAAAAGACAATCAGTGTTAAAATTCAACAAACAAAAAATTATTCTCATTTTTTTTTCTTGAGCCCTTAATCCAACACCAAGTCTTGTGAGTTCTATTTACATTGCTTTAATGAGGTCATTTCTATTTTTACTCTGACTTTTACACTCAAAATCTGCATTGTCTCCTCCTTTAGTGACTTTGACAATGGACTCATGTGCCTTCCGCCTCCAGCTTATTCTCTACACAGCAGCCGCAGTGATTATTTTACAAGTTAATGAGCAGAAAAGGAAAGTGCCATACACATTGGTTTAACCTATACTATTCTACAAGTTATTTTCCATTAATTGTTGCTAAGGCCCCAGCATGGATAAGCAGGGTTTTCAATGCACAGAACATTCCCCCAAATTTTCACTAGTTTGGAGGAAACAACTTGAGATTAGGAAATACTATTTTCCAATGAGTAAATAGCAAGGGTAACAGAGGCCTTTAAGAACATGCTGAATACAGCTGAAAACAAATATAATAGAGATTAGATTGGGAGACTCATATGTAAAAATAAAGAAATAAATAAGAATGAATAGAACAGAGTGGCTGAGAAAATTAACAAGAGCTTCATAAAACTTGTTCCAGGGACAGAAATATAATATTAAGTACAAGACAATCAGACACCGAGAAAGTAGCACTAAGTCAAAGAAAGGAGAAAAAGTCAAGACCCTGGAGTTAAAAAACGAAACAACAGCTCCTGCCCCCAACTTTATCAATGGACACTTAGTACATTTAAAGACACCCATACCTACAGGTAGATCTGGAGACTTTGTGAGGAGTAGAAGGGGAAGTTGATGTGGGAATTATCATTCAGAATGTGTGCCTTAGCTGAAAAAGTAAGTACGTAATAAACATAGGAGATATAATATGTGAGAGTGTACTTTTAAAAATTCTGTCATAATAAGAATCAGAATTTCCTGAAGAAAAACACGTATGAAAAGAATGCTTAATCTATTTTGAAACCTTAGAATAACAGTATCAGAAACTTGACTACCAGGTTAAATGTGGCAGGCATTCAAGCAACATTTCAGGACTACTAACAAAATTTTAAATTTTATAACATATTGTTCCCACATGGTAGGCATGAACATATTGTATTGGAGAAAAGATAATACAATGTAATAAGTAAATCATTTTGGAAGGCCAAATTTAAGAATACACACTTTAAAAAATTACTAGAGACCTATCCTTAATTTTGGATAAGAGGATTCTGAACAACACTATTATAGGTAAAACTTTGATGTCTATTTTTCTTCTACTTCAAGAATCCTCACAGTTTTATGACTACATCTAAAGGTTGAACATATGTATCTGTGTTTATTGAAGTGTGTAAAATTAAAATAGCACTTTTCTCTGTGTAAATGTGTTCAGCTAGGCAATAAATCAAAAGGATAGCCTAGAACTCATTTCCTTCCCTTGTATGGCCTAATGGGAAAATAGGAGCTAAAGAGCAAAGGATTACATTTTCTCTTTCCTCTAACAGATGGATGATCATTTGCAGAACAATGATGTTCCAAACAGATATAAGAGAATTCCAGTAAATGTAAAAAAGGTTGTTGTGCATTTCCAGTTTCCTCTTCTCTATACCTATTAGAAGTGCATTTATCTGGTGGACAAATGATTGATGTCTGGTTATAATAACAGTGTACCCGTACATAACTGATTTAGTTCTCTTGGTAAATTTTGGAAGCAAAATAAAAATCTAATGTGATTAACTACATAGACCCGTGAAGCCTTCCTTTCCTAGTTTCAAACGAGTGTGGCTGACCTTTAATAATAGTGCCAGGAAAACAAAGTCTAAAAATGAACTAAGCCTTGGGAGCAAAGTTAAGGGTAATAAAATCTCCTTTTAGTTTTAATCTGTGTAAGAACTGGTAATACCTTACAGAAAAAGTAAGCATGGTATTCAACTTGTACCGTGTTTCTTTCTCTGTAGAGTAGAGTAAGGTTAAAAATAAAAAGTGTAGAACTTGTTCCCTGTCTGGCATGTAAGGAGTTTGGAAGTTACCACTGGAACCTAAAAAAGCATAAGCTGAACAAACAGAAAAATCAACATTTCTTACATCCATGTAAGAAGTGAGGTCACATGACAAATGGCTGTCCCCTAAATTGGTTAGAGAGAGACACATAATCACAATTTCCCAGAACACAAACCCACAAGCAGAAACTGTCACAAGAACTAGGGCCAGGGTAGGAAAACCTAAACTTTTATTTACAAATTGGTAGAGGCCCTCGGTGGAAAAGTTTGAGTTAAAAATTCCAGAGGCCCACTCTTTAGTGAGCTTTATCTCCAGGAACTGGATCGCATTATTAGAAAAAATTGCTTCCTTCTTCTG